>NC_045456.1:11432580-11483302 GCF_002776525.5 Piliocolobus tephrosceles | reverse complement strand
AGAGAGAGAGAGAGAGAGAGAGAGAGAGAGAGAGAGAGAGAGAGAGAAAATGACTTTTGCTACTCCTGATTTAAAAGACTATTTCTGTGAAGTGTAGGGGTGTGTATGTGTATGTGTGTGTAAATGGAAATTTGGTAAGAAAAAATAAATGAAGTGGTGAGACCCAACCCCAACAAAATCGATTCATTTATGTCTATAAATTTTGTGTTTCTGATTCAGATTTTGTCAGTGATCTGTACTTATCAGTTACCCATTACAGTGCTCCCAAAGTGTGTTTTGGGTAGCCCCCAGGATGTACCTGAGATACTCTACCAAAGAGGAAACCTTTGGCCAAATACATTTTGAAAATGCGCTTATTACACCGTCCCTTTAGGGATTTATACTTCACAATAGCCTATTAAATACCCTTTTGGTTTCCTTCCCTTTAGGATGCTCTTGAACTTGGTTTAAACTTGTCTTTCTTAAACGCACCTGAATATAGAATCCTATTTTTGTATAACATTCATAAAAATCTAAAAAACACTAATGTTTTAGAGAGCACAATGTGGAAAATGTTTTATGGAAATTTTATAATATGACTGCCACAATTCAAGTGCTAATAAATAATAAAGGAAAATTTCAGACTCTTTAAGAGCTTTTCAGTGATACCCATTGCTTTACTTCTTGCTTGTAATCAAGGTCAATTAGAAACTCAGCATTTTTTAACCCTGGCACTGCATTGTATTCATCACTAGTAAAAGGGTCTAGTCCACCAGACATGCTTTAGAATTTCTGATATTGACACTGGTAGTCAATGCAATATTTTAATAAGCCACAGTTATCTTATTGAGTAGATACGATTCTGGTGAAAGGCACACTCACTTGGCATTTCTTAGTTCTTGAACAGCCCTTATTGAGAATAAATTTCCAATTTTCAACATGTTTATGGAATATTAAAACTTGCTTACAAAACAGCCATTTGTGAATTTGCTGAGCATTCAGGACACAAGGTAGGTGACCATTGGATAAGAATGTCTTTTTCTTGGGTCCATGTGGAGTTTTTATTACTTTGTCATTGTTACCAGGTAAAATATTAAGAATGTGGTTAAGAATTGGATAACAACCTTGGTTTCCTGCTTTACAAGCCTGTGTCGGTTGATAGGAAGATTTATTGGTGTTTCTCATTATGTTAAGTGGAAGATAAATTAGTTTTTTATCTCTTGTTTTCACAAATCATATATCAAAATTTATACATGAAAGCTTCTCCTTTTGCAGTTATCTCTTTAGAAAAACAAGAAGTGTGATAAGACCAAGTTGTTGGAGTTGGTTGGAGGTATTCTGGTAGGAATTTTCACATATTCACACTGATTTTGACATAAATTTCACAGTGGCTAAAATTGTGATATGGGCAAAGGTTGTTTGCTTTTTTTTCCCAAGTCATGTCGTCTCTTTCTGTTTCATTATGCATTCAAGTCAGGGAGATCAGGAACATTTGTGTTTCAATTCTGGATCCACTATGGGAATTTATTGTGAGCCATAGTTTCTTCTTTTGCAGAGAGGAATATACTTATGTCATAGGATGTTAGATGTGTTAAATGAAATGCCAACTGTGAAGGGCCCAGTACAGTTCCTGGTATATAATGCATGCTCTTGACATGTTCACTTCTTACCCTTCTTACCCTTGCATCTCTTCCCTTCTGCACATTTAAAATCCTTACCATGTTACCCTTTGACTGAGCTCCATGTAAGTCTCCCCCAATTCCATACTCCTGCATATTTCTTTATTCCCCTTATCCTTAATTGAATGGTTTCTGTCTTTTCCATCACTCTTTTCCTCGGGTTCATCTTTGCTCTCTCCTTCTCCATGTATATATATTAATATATACGTATATATTAATATATTACCTCCACCGGGTCCCTCCCACAACACGTGAAAATTATGGGAAGTACAATTCAAGATGAGATTTGGGTGGGGACACAGACAAACCATGTCAGTCCTCAGTAGAACATACCAGTCTCACCTAGAGAGATTAGATTGGCAAAACCAGTATTGGGTGGGGTTGGAGTAGGGAGGGATCAATTTTGCAATAATCTGAGAACTAAATTGTGCTGTATGTGCAGCCTTTCAATTAAATCTGGACACACCAATTTATTAAATGACCAGAGGTAGCAAGTATTTATACTTACACACCATATAATCAGCGATGAGCTGGGCTCTGAGACACAAGGATAAATAAGAGATTCCTTGCCTTCAGGGAGCTAACAGTATAGTAGGAGTTATAGGCAAGTGCCCAGGCCATTCAAACACTGAGTGAGGAGAAGTAAGTACAGGATTCCTTCAGGAAGAAGTAATCCAAAAACCAATGTTGCACAACTTTTGGTGGCCCATTTTTACTTTTAAAATATAGTTTATAAGGCCGGGCGCGGTGGCTCAAGCCTATAATCCCAGCACTTTGGGAGGCCGAGACGGGCGGATCACGAGGTCACAAGATCGAGACCATCCTGGCTAACCCGGTGAAACCCCGTCTCTACTAAAAAATACAAAAAAAACTAGCCGGGCGAGGTGGTGGCCGCCTGTAGTCCCAGCTAGTCACAGAGTGAGACTCCGTCTCAAAAAAAATAAATAAATAAATAAATAAATAAATAAATATAGTTTATAGTCCTAAATTCTTTGTTGCCTTACCCAATACTAAAGACATAAATGCTTTAATCTCCAAATTCTAAACCCTCCCACTCTATGCTCTTGTTCCCTGCTCACAAATCCAATTTTCCAAAGCCATTAATGCTGGGTGAAGATCGTTTTAAACAATTGACATGAAGATGTGACCCTCCCAGGGTGTATTTTAAATTCAAATATGAGGTACCTTACTCCAAAGAATGTCAAAATGATATATTTGTAAGGTCAGATTTATCAAATAAAAATATAGAATGCCAAGTTAAATTTGAACTTCAGTTAAACAATGAATATTTTGCTTTTAGTAAAAGTATGTCCCATGCAATACTGGGGACATACTTATATTGAAAATTATTCATTGTTTATCTGAAATTTAAATATTTAAGTAGAAGTCCTACTCTATGACTAGAGTGCATAGTAAAGTTGCTGAGTGGTCATTGCAGGCCCAAGTGTGTGCGGTGGGTGGGAAGTCGCTATAAGCTGTGTGGTTTCACTGAAGCTTCGGTGGAAGACAGTCAGTGGCTGGAGAGTTGGATGGAGTGAGCTGGGGATCAGAGGGAGATTTGGAAATGGAGGCAGACAACCATGGGCCATGTAAACAAGGCAGGGAAGCTTGGTGAAGGCAGGACTTGGCTTTCTTCCTTTTGTGTTCCCAGGGATCTCACAATAGTCTTTGTATATGGGAGCTGTTCAAATATTCGGTGAATTAAATAGCTTCCTCTAAGGGGATATCTTCTGCCATTTCCTTCTGCATCATCTGCCAGAGAATTATTTATTTATTTATTTATTTATTTATTTACTTACTTATTTATTTCTAATTTATTTCCTCTCTGGCTGCTGCACATGAAGTGCTTTCCTTCTTCAGCTTGCAAGTGGCCCGTGGGGTTTGGCAAGAGAAACAGCATGAACAATAATGGACTGGTAAACTGTGTGGCCAGCCAAGCTAGGCAGAGGGCTTCATTTTCACTTCAGGGCAGAGTGCGAGGGGAGGGGTGTGTGTGTGTATGTGCATGCACACAACCAGTCAAGCTCTACAGAGGACGTTCTTTCAATGTTATATTTTAATGTAATGTTAATGGTCTAATGTTATGGCAGAGAGAGAGAGAGTGTGTGTGTGTGTGTATGTGTGTGTGTGTTGTGAGAGTGATAAAGAAGGGAGTGTGAGCACTGTGCTAAGGATAGATTGTTGTGTTGGCACTTTACAACATAAATCTTTTATTAGAACCTCCAAAGTACAGATTAATTTAAAGTGAGCCAAAGTCAACCCTGGAGGTGAGAAATGAGCCAAGACCAGTGATGCAGCAGGTCGTTGAACATTTGCCATGGCTTGAGCAGAGAGGTGCACAAATACCACATAAAGATGATTATACTGAGCAGCACCCTTGGGTTTCTCCTACTGCACTTTGTGACAACTTTGGTTTGCAGCCTCCAGGAATGATGCCAACCACCTCCAGGGGTGTTAAGAAATATCTAAAACAAAATTAAAATAAATTCACTTTCATTTAAAATGCAATTATATTCTATATAACACTTTTAGGAGCAGTGGGACTGGGTGTTAGAAAATCAGGGAAAGCAATGGGGCAGCAATGTTACAAATTGCAAAATTGGAAAAGAAGAAAACATGCTAACAACTTATGAAGCATTGGACACTGCAGGGGAGAAGATAGAGACCAGGAGTGAAAACAGCCTCTAAATTTAGCTTTAAAACTTTTGGGGATTCATTTTTTTTTTTTCTTGTACTGTCAGCAGCAGAATGATCTGCCCTTGTGGTATCTCATTTTGAGCATTTGTTTATTTGTTTGCTTAGGATTCATTCATTCATTTACTCAGTGTTTATTTTGTGTGCTAACTCTGTGCTAAGCACCAGGCTTATTAACACACAGGATGGGCTTTCAATGGATTATTTTAATGTATTCGTGTTGCCATCGTATCAGCATATGCTATCCTGGCCTGCCCTGGGAGCTGGAAAGAGGGTGCAGTGTCAGCAGGTGGAATTGAGTGAGCTCATCAAATGGCAGCCATTGAGAGCTGCACGTCCCTTCTTGGGTAGATGTGGCTGGTAACAGCTTTGAGGATGAAATAATATGTGCTGACCTCAAGGACAAATTAGGGCAAAGCAAGAAGAAGAGTGAGGATGAAATAGTCTCTCCTTTTACAACCTAAATTTAATTGTAGCTAATAGTAGTTCATGCCTTCCTTGTGAGGAGACAGGTCTTCCAAGCTGCATAAGTGGGCAGTTACTGAAAATTTGGTGTAATTTTATTCATTTGTATAATACAACTTGAGTTTTAAGATACTCTTTTTAGGCATGAAAATTCATGCTTTTCCAGCAGCAGAAGAACATGAAAAAATTAGTTTGTTTACATGCATAGCTGATAGTGTAATCGGTACTATTAAGCTGCTTTAGAAGGTTAACCATTGGTAATTACAAAAATAACTGAAAATTAAAGGACAGTACTTAGATTTCAGTACAGCATTTTATATCCACTATTCAGTATTAGACTTTTTATGCAGTACTGTACATTTATCCAGAGCCATTGCTCAATGCATATCTTTGAAAGTCCAATTAGAGTTTTAGAAAGAACATGGCTTTTTGTCAGAAAGACACCCAAATGCTAATTTTATCACTGCTGCTAATTCACTTGGACAAGTTACTTTCCTCTCTGAGCCTCAGTATTTTCGCCTGTAAATGAGGATAATAGTGCCAACATCATAGGGATGCTATGGAGTTCAGTGATGTACGTGTAGCTCTTGGCACATGGAAAGAGTTTAAAAATGTCAGCCACTTCCCAACCACCTGCCCCTCTGGCCTACCTCCCTCCACCTGTTCCTGTGCCAAGCGTTCAGGTGCTTTTCAAGAAGTACACAGACACTAAACCAGTGCCATCAGATTCTCTCTGTGGTTTTTGAATTATTGATGTTGTTTGTAATAGAGAGCTTAACTAGGACTGAGACATCTTGTGTTTAAAACAACTTAACATTTACAAACTATTTAATCTTAAATAAGTCACTTGCCCACTCTGAATTTCCATTTCCTTATCTGTAACATCAGCATTATCAACCCATACAGTGTTATCTGAGACTCAGATGACATTGTATGTGGAAAAACTTTGAAAACTCTCAAGCATTATAAAAGGCCAAGTTTGCTCAACAGTTTTATTGAGCACCTGCTATATATCAGTTCTCATGCGCTCATGGAATTGACATTCTAATTGGGAGAGGTCGGGATCAAATTAAAAGCTCTTTAAAAGTAGGGATTCAGTCCTATTTATCTTTGAATTATTACTACTTTCACAGTAAATTGACATATAGGGTTTCATAAATGTTTAATGAAATGGAAAGATAATTTATATAAAGGAAAAATAAAGAAATTTATATAATTTTAATGATTATGTTGTCAAATATTGTGGGAGATTCATATGACAATAATAACCTCTAAATTCAATCTGTACCAAGAATCTGATCAGAAAAAAAAATACCTGATAAAACAAGATAGGTATAAATTAGAAAGCTGAAGGCCAATTTCTCGTCTTGTTCATGACTTAGGAAATACTGGGTCCTGTAAGCCTGCAGTTCCTAGCATATTGCAGTGTTGATGGATATTAATTTCTTTTGGATATTAGAACATTAATTACTCTGCATCAGCCATTTTATTTAATCAGGGGTGATTTTGCTCCCAGGAGAAATTTGGCCAGTTCTGGAGATACTTTTGGATTGACACAACTGACAAGGGGGTTGCTAGTGACGTCTAAAGGGTAAAGGATAAGGATGCAGCTAAACATCCTACAATGCACAGGACAGTCCCCACAGCAAAGTATTAGCCTGTCCAAATGTCAATACTGCTGAAGTTGAAAAGCCCTGATCTATACAATAGACGAAAAAGAGTGTATATTTATTTTCTAACATTAATATATATTAGGACATTTTTATGCATCGTTGATAATAATAGACTGGATTTAATTGAATAAAAAAATTTGAAAATGTGACTTTACACTTAAGAAATATATTTTTGCATTCTTTTCATATTGTATACATCTCAGTATAGAAATTTTTTTTCATATTTGTTTTGTAGCTGCATCAGAAATAGATGAGTTAACATGTTCAGACATGCTCCATTCATCCTGAACATGAATGAAACGTCTGCCAGAGAAGGATCATTTCCTGCCATGTTTCATGTTGGCAATCAGACTGGGTCTGTTTTAGTAGTGTTCTTAGCATTTTGAACAAATATCTTCCTTATTCACAGGGAGGAAGATTTATTAAAATATTTCCAATTAAACTCATTTCAATTCTTGGTGCCAACATATTCTATTTACTCTTGTATTATGTGACTTTCATACTTGACTATGCATTCAGAAAGAGAGGCTATGTTTGGATATTAATCCTGAGGATTTCTGGAAAATTTGTCATTAAAATATTTTCTAGTACTCCTTTCTCTTTGAGATTTGATCCAAAGATTTTTATCCACCCGGAGCTAGTTCATTTTCAAGAAGCTTTATGTTTTTTATCTTTTTGAAAATCCATTTTTGAGGAGGGGTAAGGAGTTGACATAACATTTCCAGAAGCTGATCTGAAAACTAAAATGTATCATTATGTGTTTTCTATAAGTATAATCCTTGGAATTGTTTTCCTAAATACATTTTAAAAAATGGTTTAAGAAGTGAAGCAACTATGTTTTAAGTAAACTCTTTTATGTTGCCATTCAGAAGTAGTTCAACAGGAACTGACAAATTTGAGTCAGAGCAGTGACCTGTTTTTGTAAATAAAATTTGATTGGTTCACAGCCATAGGCACTCATGTATGCATTGCCTATGGCTGCTTTTGTGCTACCACAACAGGGTTGAGTGGTTGGTTGCAACAGAGACTGCTTGCCCTCCAAAGCCAAAAATGTTTACTCTCTGGCTCTTTATTTTTATTTATTTACTTATTTATTTATCTATTTCTGAGATGCAGTTTTGCTCTAGTTGCCCAGGCTGGAGGGCAATGGTGCCATCTCAGCTCACCTCAACCTCTGCTTCCCGGGTTCAAGTGATTCTCCTGCCTCAGCCTCCAGAGTAGCTGGGATTACAGGCATGCACCACCACACATGGCTAATTTTGTGTTTTTAGTAGAGATAGGGTTTTCCATGTTGGTCAGGCTGGTCTTGAACTCCTGACCTCAGGTGATCTGCCCCCCCCCCGCCCCCACCTTGGCCTCCCAAAGTACTGGGATTACAGACATGAGCCACCATGCCCAGCCCTGTCTGGCCCTTTAAAAAAATTTTGCTATCACCAGCAGTATAAGAGTAGATCTTTAAAAATGTGATCTATAATCTTCTATGGTGTTGATAAAACTTTTCTTTAAACGTTGTGTCAGTATTATCTGTCATAATGTATAATTAAAATGTATACTCATTATTTAATCATTTGCATATTTGTACTTGAACATCCTAAAGTTAGTTTCATATCTCTTTATATCTACAATGTAAAATATTTACAAATTGATAATTCTATATAATACAAAGTCATTAAAATTTTTTAAAATTACTCTTGTAAAAACTGTGCCTTCTCTCAGATAATATAGTCTAATAAACTTCACATTCACTATAAATATTTGTATTAGTTAATCCTTTTTACACAGTTCTACTTTCCTTAAATACTCCCTTTAAAATTAGCAATGCAGTTATAAAATCTATAAAATCAGGAATGTTGAAGGGCTTAATTACAGTGTCTGTTTGAGGCATTCTTTAGATAGTGGAATAATCATGCTTTAGAAACAGTATTTGCTCAATTACATGAAGTAGTCTCTTTTGTGGTTCCATCTGCATGTCATCATATATGAATTATTTGTTTATGCTATCAATTCATCACATTAAGTCAGAATCAAAGCCATTTCCCAGAGTGAAATTGTACCTTCTTTCTTTAAGACAAGTACCACTTCTGTTCTCAGGTATCCATCATTTAGAAATTGGTCATTGGCAAGATTAGTCTCAGAAACACTTAGGGAGTTATCCCATCAGATTATCCTTGGCAACTGTTTAAAACGGTTGGGGGAAAACAAGGGAAGAATAAAGAAACTCTGCTTGCTTAAAAACTGTCAATAAATCTTTAACTTCAGGGAAATCTGGATGCTGAAGCTTGTCACAAAAACTCAGATGAGAGCATTAGTGTTTCTCCAAGGAAACTTCATTTCTGAAGCAGTTTGTATGGTATCTGTTCTTTTCATGATAGTCAAGATTATGCAATTGCTTTTGTATTAGTGAGAGTATTCAACTTATGTAACAAATGTTGAGACTTAACACAGTAAAAATTATTTCTTACTCATGTCATTATCCAGTGAAGGGAGGGGGGAAGAGTTTCTTCTCCACACAGTCATGTGGCAACTCAGGATCTTTCAGTCTAAGTAGCAGTTAAGTATGGCCTGTGGGTTACGTATGATGTTTTGGTTAGTTCCAGCTGCTATAACAGAATCCCACAGATTGAGTGGCTTATAAACAACAGTTATTTCTCACAGTTTTGGAGGCTAGAAGTCTGAAATCAGGGTGCCAGCATGGTTGGATTCTGGTGAGAGCCGAATTCCTGGCTCATAGACAGGTATCTTCTCACTGTGTCCTCACAGGAAGAAATGAGGGTGATGGAGCTCTCCGAAGTCTCTTTCATAAGGAAACAAATCCCATTCCTGAAAGCTGAACTCTCATGACCTCATCGCCTTTCAAAGGCCTCACCTCCTAACACCATCACATTTGGGATTAGGATTCAATGTGGGTGGAGAGATAAACCTTCTGTTCATACATAACATGTGGTTTTGACTTTTATAATGTTTACAATAAGCAACAAACATTTTTGACCATGAAAATTATATGCAGTTCAAATTGCTGAGTTTACCATTGAAAGTTGTACTGGAATACAGTCATGCTCATTTGTGTACTTATTGTCTATGGCTGCATTTGTGCTACAGTGGTAGAGTTGAGTGGTTGTGACAGAGACAATAGGACCTACAAAGTCTAAATTTTTTCTATCTCGCCCTTTCCAGAAAAAGTTTGGCAACCCCTATTCTAGAGGCTTGAACTTCGTGGAACTCTCAGGAGGTTTTAAGGGCAACCTAATAATATATGGCTCTGCCTACACAGTTGGCTGGAACTCAAGCATGTATCCCCAGTGCCTATAAGGGAGGCCAGTAAATGCAGTCTAGTAAAGTGATGCAGATGAGAGACCACAGATTTAGTGAACAAGAGTCAATGTCAGACATTTTATAGGAGGAATTTATTGTGTGGACTCACCTTTGAGTCCTGCCTTCAACTATGACTTTGTCTTATTTTAAGTTCAGTAAATGCATGAGCTCTTTTTTTCCCTCTCCCCAAGCTGTCATTGTTTCAGCTCATCACACTTTATTTCCTCAATGTGCATAGTCACAAAATGAAAGACAACTGGTTTGCTTTTTCGTTTTTAGGGGGCTTTTTATAGATCAAGATAAGCAGTGTGATTAAAACAGCAGGGGTATCCAATAATTGAGTTGGGTTTGCCAGGCTCATTTGTGTATTTACTGAACTAGTCATGCAATAGGTGTTAGAAATATTGATCAAGGCAATGTTTTATTTTTCTGGATCCTGTTGTCCTTTTTGGTCTGATTGCACCTGCCAGTGTTTGTGAGTTATTGTCAAATGGGCACCTTCCCAAAGGGTAATGCTTCATTGGAGTATAAATTTCATGTGAGAGTAGACGCTCCTATAAATTCAAAGGTTGTGATCAGCCAGAATTTTCCTTCAAGACAGAAGAAAGAGATAAGTAACAGGAATATGGCAATAAGAGATTTTTATCTTACTAAAGGGAGGCCCTTCATAATAAAAACCAATAGGATCCTTGATTTTTGTTGGGTTCCTGGGAATTTCTCAACATCAGTAATAACTTTTAAAAAGCTGGCAACAATAGAAATTACAAACATTTATCAGCCCACCAAAAGCAGTGTATAAAACTGATGTTTGACTCATTACATTCCAAAGATTTATGTGTTTTGGCTTAAAATCAGGACAGGACTGACTCAGACCTTGTCCAAGTGGGTCACTTTCATGCCATCAACTTTGGGTGTATGAGAGTTCTTCGAGGACTTTGGAAAAGTCACAATTGCATGGAAAATGGAAGGTGGAGAAGTGGCAAAGTGTAAATTCTTTGTAATTTCCAGCTTTTTCACTTACCTATATCAAAATGCTACTGCCAAACCCCAATATTTGAGATTTCGTGGTGAAAGTACACTTCCAACTTTCATGTAGAGTTATTATCTCTCTACTGCCATCAAAGCAGCCTGACCCCTGACTGGGGCGGCTACTCTGGTGAGTGTCGGACATCTTGGGGTTGACTTAGAATTGCTCATCAGGGGCTAGCAGATATAGAGAAAGGAAAATAAGGCCTGGCACACTGGCTCATGCCTGTAATCCCAGCACTTTGGGAGGCTGAGGTAGGAGGATCAGTTGAGCTCAGGAGTTTGAGACCAGCCCGGGCAATATAGTGAGAAACTATCTCTATAAAATGTAAAAAAATTTTGCCTGGCATGGTGGCATGTGCCTGTGGTCCCAGCTACTCAGGAGGCTGAAATGGAAGGATCTCTTGAGCCCAGAAGGTCAAGGCTGCAGTGAGCTATGATCGCACCACTGCACTCCAGCCTGGGCAACAGGGTGAGACCCTGTCTCTAAAAAAAATAAGAAGAGGAAGAAGAAGAAAGAAGAAGAAGAAAAGTAAGACATTTCCAGGACTTTTCTGGCACTCCATGGCATCCTCACACATTGCTTCCTTTCCTCTAAACTTTCCAGTAGGTCATCCATATACTTTAAGGTTGTTGCCTGACTTTGGAATTGTGACTGAGGTTAAATGTGAATATATATATATTTTTTTTTAAGAATTATTTTCAGCCAATCCACTGTTCTGCAAATGACAATGCATTTCTATTGATGATCATCTCATCTCATTTCTAATAAAATTAATGGTCATCTCTGTTCACTAAATTTGTAGTCTCATTCACAGCATCCTTTCCAAACTGACCTGTTCTAAAAAAAAAAAAAAAAAAAAAAAATGTGTTGAATGGTGAGTTTACATGCAAGAAGTCTCTATTACTTTATTTTTAAAAAGGAAGAATAGTAATGTACTTCCAACCCATCTCAAACTCTCAACAGTTTTCCCCAAATATCAATAAACTAATCTATAACATTCTATAATGGATTTCTGCATAACACAAACCATGTAGAACAAAAATTGCCAAACTATTTAACATTTAACAAATGTATTTGTGAGCTTGGGTGCAGTATATAATGCTACTGTGCAATGTTAAGTGCAAATTACCTCTTCCTCCTCTACTGCAACAAACACACTACTGCCAATAAACATTGGATTGACCTGTATGTAAAGTATATGGAGACATGAAAATGACTCAGTTATCTCTTCCTTGTGTTCACCTGTTTCTCCTTTTCTTTTTTGAGACAGAATGTTGCTCTGTCACCCAGGCTGTAATGCAGTACCACAGTCATAGCTCACTATAGCCTTGATCTCCTGGGCTCAAGCCATCCTCCTTCCTCAGCCTCCTGAATAGCTAGGAATACAGGCCCATGCCACCATGCCCAGCTAATTTTTAAAAATTTTTTGTAGGCACAGGGTCTTGCTATGTTTCCCAGGCTGGTTTCAGACTCCTGGGCTCAAGCAGTCCTCCTTCCTTGGCCTCCCAAAGTGTTAGAATTATAGGCATGAGCCACCACACCTGGCCCCAGCTAACTAAAAAAAATCTTTTGTAGAAATGGGATCCCTCTATGTTACCCAAGATGATTTCAAACTTCAGGGCTCTAGTAATCCTCCAGCCTTGGTCTCTCAGAGTGTTGGGATTACAGGTGTGAGCCACTGGGCCTGGCCTGTTCACCTGTTTCTATATGCTTCTTCATTCCCACCTCGTGTTTTAACATGAGATTTTATAGCCTTCCTATCTTTCCTGCTTTGTTCATGGAATTTTCCATCTTCTTAAAAGGCATTTTCAATTGATAATATGGAAAAGACTATCATGCTTATGCACAAGATATTTAAGCAACTCAAGCACAGGATGTGTTCCAATCCAATAACTGCAGCGTAATCCACATCCTCTCTTCTAGCCTGCTGAGCATATTGAACATTTTCTCTGGCATACATGTGCAAATTAATCATGGCAGGTTTTCAGTTTAGTTAGTGAATTGAGTGTACAAATGTCTTATATGTTGTTATAGCAGATATTTGGAAGGTGAGAGTAAAGTATCGGGGCATCTCTATAAGATTGCTTTTATTCACAAAGCTGAAGATGTTCTTGTCATTATATAGCATACTAAAGGTTCTAGGTGGAGGAAACAAACCTGGTTTATTTTTTTTGATGGAAGTTTTTGTCTATGACATGTGGGAAGGAGAAGCATGATAAGCATTTATTCCAGGCACTGTGCAGCATCCTAGACCCACATTCCTCACACTGGAGCAGAAACAGTTGTCCATCTAAAGGGCTTTTTTTTTTTTTCTTTTTCTTTTTTTTTTTTGGAAGCAAAGCCTAGTTCTGTCACCCAGGCTGGACTAGAGTATGGTAGTGCGATCATGGCTCACTGCAGCCTTGACCTCCAGGGCTCAAGTGATTCTTCCATCTCAGCTTCCAGAGTAGCTGGGACTATAGGCATACACCATGATGCCCAGCTAATTTTTTAATTTTTTGTAGAGATGGTATCTTGCTATATTGCCCAGTCTGGTCTTGAACTCCTGGGCTCAAATGATCCTGTTAAGTTGCCCTCCCAAAGTGCTGGGATTATAAGTGTGAGCCACTGCACCTGGCATTTTTTTTTTTTTTTTTTTTTTTAATGAAGCTGCATTTCTTCTTCCAAAGAGGAAGTATGCCCAGAAACTGCATGAGATTGGGTGGGCTGGCTATCAGTTGAAGTCCAGCCCAGCCCAGAGGATTCTGCCTTTGGCTCGGCTAAATTTCTCTTGTTTAGTCCCCTCTAGTTGGGATGAAGTTACTTCCACCTCCCCTCAGGACTGGAAGAGACAAACATATGCCCCTTCAGACTTGGTCACTCTAAACACTTAGTGGATGGGGAGATGGTTTTACTTTTCTCCACTGGGATCTCCCTTCTCTTGAGGCAGTAGAAGAAATGTTATTTTTTCCAGTTAAGGAAGAGGTTCACTGTGGACTGCTAAGTTGACTGGTGCCCTAGTTCTGATTTATTGGAGGGATTTCACTCAGAGCCCCTTTTGTATTGCTATGCATTTTGTTGCCAGGCCAGGGAGGGAGTGAGGTATGAGTGGTGGTTGAAACCCAGACATAGTATATCCTGTAAAGTCTTAAATATTTACTAAAAAAATTAGCTCTTTGGAGGAAAAGTTTATCAATTCCTGTTCTAGTCCATGTGCTGTAAACCTGGGATCCTGAAATTCTGCTTCCAGGGCTCCTAAGGATAGGCCACACTGAAGAATGTTCCAGTGGGTCTGTTTGCAGAGGCAAGGTGGACAAAGCTGAGATGCCTGGACTGCACATCCACATGGAGCTCTGGAGTGGCCCTGAGTGTGAGTTGGGAAGAGGAGGGGGGTGGCATAGGCAGGGTCCTGAGGCCATCTCCTTCTGCACCACCATGGTGGCACTATGAGGGGCTTAATGTTTTTAAATTTGAAACTACCTTGCAAGTCCTTATGAAAGAACATTTATCAGATTAGGAGGGTAGAACACATATTTGATTTAACAGATTAGTAGCTTGATTTGGAACTTTTACATAATTGGATGTATAGTGTGTGGCCCTCTATTTGCGTTCTTTCCCAAACCTGCATATGTTGAGGGTGGACCTGCAGGAAGAGGGGTGACTCATTTACACAAAGGCACTCTGTATGCAGAGAGAGGTAGTTGCCTGACTGAATCGCCCTTAATCTGGGCTTTCCTTTTAAAGCACTCTTGCCCAGAAGTGATAAGAAAAAGGGGAAAACAGTGGGTTGGGATTTTTTCCTCACAAAGGATCTATATTTGCGGCCAGCTCTGAGGCTCATAAGCTTCTTAGCAAGACAAAGAGAACCCAAGTGTTGAGAAATGCCAGCAACTCCTTTGTCAGACACTAAATATTTTCTGCCAGAGCAGTAATGATAATTGACATCACCCACTTGGTCTCTTTTTTTCAATCTCTTCTCCTCTCTTATGTCCTCATTTTTTTTTTTTTTTTTTCAAAGAGTTCTTGGCTCCATCTCATGGAGGATGTCTGCTCTGGTTTGAATGCCACCTCCAAAGCTCATATTGAAATTCAATTGCTATTGTGATGGTATTAAGAGATAAGACCATCAAGAGATGATTAGGCTATGAGTGCTCTGCCTTCATGAATGGATTAATGCTGTTATAATGGGTGTGGGCTAGTTATCATGGGAGTGGGTTATCTTAGGAGTGGGCTCCTGATAAGAAGGATGAGTTCAGCCTATTCTTCTCTTTCACTTTCTCTTGTGCTCCCTTGCCCTTCTGCCCTCTGTCTTCCACCATGGAGTGATGCAGCAGGAAGCCCATTGCCGGATATGGGCCCCTCGACTTGGGACTTCCTAGCCTCTAAAACTGTAAAAAATAAATTCCTTTTCAATATAAGTTACCCAGTCTGTGGTATTCTGTTACAGCAACACAAAATGGACTAAGACAATGTCCAAATATAATCACCATGGATGGATTGACTCAGAGTTGCCTGTACTTAAATTATGGTTCCAGTACCTTCTGCTTCAAGGAGGGATGCCAGTGGTATTCTTCCCCTTTAGGGTTTTGCAAACGGATGTTTTGACAGCTAACCACTGCTTCTTGTGATTCGTTTCCTTGGAATTACTGAACCCCAAACCCCATGGGATTTCTGAAAAAGACTGCTTCTCAGTTGGATTGCTGCTGTGTTAAAAATCAAAGAAGTTTTGGCTCACATTGCATCAAAATGAGATCTGTCCTTCCATTTCTAAGAGCTGACTCTTCATTCACTTCACTGAAATGAAGAGTTTTGATTTTCCACCATATTCTGATATGTAAAGGTTGCCTTTGTGTGCTCTTAGCAGACAAAAATGCTAGAGTGGTAGAAAAATACTTACAGGATTATTCAGCCCTTAGCATCATTGCTTCATCAATAGTCCACGGTACAGTGGCCTGCTATGAAACCACTGTGAATTCCAGAATGAGCCCATTGGTTTTCTTGAGCTTTTTGGTGTTCATTCCTTGAAATTGGAATAAGACTGAGATTATTTTTAAGGATATTTTTTCACATTATCTAATAATGCTGTTGAACCACTTAGAGTCATAGGAAAAATATGTATTTTTTTCTTTGCATAATTCTTATGGCAATTTCTGTTCTGTTTTTTTTTTCTACTGATGAGAAATAGTACAGACAAAAGGAGATACATATTGCATGAGATTCCTGAACCAGTTTAGCATTTTTTAGCACATTTTAGTATAATCTTTCCTGGACACCTTAAAATTAAGGACTCACTTTCCATTAACGTGATGGTCATAGAATATCATTACACCTGCCAAGATAAGGTTCTTATAATTTGAAAAGAAGGTGATGAAAAATTCAGAAACCAGATTTCTGGTCACCTAAGTTTGTGATTTAAACCCAGAAATGTTGCCAACTAATAAGCCTAGGATAAGATATTTTGGTCTAATAAACCAGCAATTGGTGCCAGTTGGACTCTTAAGGGGATTCACAGAGTAGGTGAGATTTGTCTTGGATTTTCTTGTCTCGCTCTTTCTTTTGCCACTTCCTTATTTCTAGAGCAAGGATTCTCAACATCAGTACTATTGACATTTTGGGCTGAATAATTTTTTGTTGTGCAGGGCTATCCTGTGCATTGTAGGGTGTCCAGCAGCATCCCTGGTTTCTACCCACTGGATATCCATAGCATCCCCTCCCCTAGTTGTGATTATCAAAAATATCTCCAGATCTTGTCAAATGTCCCCTGGAAGAGAGGAGCAAAATCACTCCTCGTTGAGAACCTCTGCTCCCTTCTTCCAGTTGCTGGGTGCTCCACATTATTGTCTAGAGTTCTGAACTAATCACACCAGTAACCCATCCCCAAGTTCCATCCTCAGGAGTGCCCAAGCTCCAAAATCATTGCTCTCTCCACTAAGTCATGGCCCTCACCAAGGATGGATATGATATATTACTTGTTTAAAGTGGTTCACACTTGTGCATGTATGTCTCAGGGGATGAACTCAGACCAGCATTATGTGCATTTTATTTTTTTATTTTTTAAATTAGTAATGGGGTCTCATTATGTTGCTCAGGCTGGTCTTGAACTCCTGGGCTCAAGTGAACCACCCACTTTGGCCTCCAAAAGTGCTGGGATTACAGGCATGAGCCACTATACCTGGCAATATGTGCATTTTAAAAGAAATCTGTTAAACAAAATTGATGTCTAATCAGTAAAAAATAAGAGACTGTCTATAGGTTTACTAATAGTCACTTGGTGTTTTTTGAGACTTATGGCAATTTTATCAGATAGGTAAGGTTATAAAAGTGGATATTGAGACTCAGGGAGATTCAATAATTTGAACAAGGTCAGGCAGTTTGGTACAAAAAGCAGGACTACCATTCAGGTCACTTGAATCTTAACCTGGTGACCAAGGTATTTTGAAATGTCAAGAGAGTCCTTCTATGTGTTCTAATTGTCCCAAGCAATCACTCATATTCCTCTTTCTTTATTTCCTACCTGTTATGGATTGCTATCTTCTTTTATACCATGTATTGTTCCTTGTAACTCGCAAAAAGAGTGTTCCAGAGGTAAAATTCCAAGTAACTGAAATGTGTCTATTGAGAGTTACCACAGTTCATGGGAGCTTTTACACAAAGTATAATAATTCCAGCTGCTGACAGTAATTTTCTATATAGGCATCCCTTTCCACTCTCAAGTCTCACTTATTGCGAACAAAAGCAAAAACAAGACTGTTCTTCACACTCGACTTATAGGAGATGACAACACATTCATTCTCTTGTCTCACTCTTTCTTCGGCCACTTCGAAGAAAGTGTTTCTTTCTAGAGCAAGGATTCTCAACATCAGTACTATTGACATTTAAGGCAAGATATGCTCTTGCCTTAGCAAGCAAGAGATAATTCTAATAGTCCTTGTAGAGTCCAAGCAACTAACATGGTAATTGATTTCTTAGTTTCTTGGGGAAATGTTAAGGGATTCTGTTACATGTTAGCAAACTTCCAAATACTACGAGACGTTGTTAAGGATCATGTATATTCTATGTTTAATAAGTAAGAATTTTTTTTTTACTTGCTCTTTTTATAATTATACTGTAACAAATTTGGAAACAATGTAAAACCCACAAAGAATAAAGCAAATTATCCATAATTCAAATGCTCAGTCATAACCCCTGATGACATTTTGATGTCTGTTCTTTTAGCCTTTTTTTCCTAGTCATATACATAGGTTAAGAAAATAAGGCTGGGTGCAGTGGCTTACAGCTGTAATCCCAGCACTTTGGGAGGCCAAGGCAGGTGGATCACCTGAGGTCAGGAGTTCCAGACCAGCTGACTAACATGGCGAAACCCCGTCTCTGCTAAAAATACAAAAATTAGCTGGGTGTGGTGGTACATGCCTGTAATCCCAGCTACTCCGGAAATAGAGGCAGGAGAATCACTTGAACCCAGGAGGTGGAGATTGCAGTGAACCGAGATCATGCCACTGCACTCCAGCCTGGGTGATAGAGCGAGACTCCATCTCAAAAAACAAACAGACAAACAAACAAACAAACAAAGAAAACAAATACACTGGAATTATAGTAGTCAGGATTTTTAAGCATACAAGATTATGGACATTTTCTGGTATTATTATGTATTTGATTTTGATGACTGCATACGCTCTGTTTTATGTTATATCATATGATGCTGTGTGTATTTGAATGTATTCTTCTATTCAGAGTTTTGAATATAATAGGCACACAAGGCATTTTTCAGTGTGCTATAGGTCACTTGTGATATTAAATTGTGGAGGGAGAGGGAAGGATGGATGCCTGACCTTTGGTTTTTGTGAAAGCCACAGGTCCGAGCAGATTGCATAGAGAAAAGGTGGTGTTAATGTCACCAACCATATTTAATAGGGCAGCATAGACAGACTGGGAAGAGTGTGGACAAAACTAGCTAACATTAAAGGAATGCAAGCCAGATGAGCTTCTATTTCCTGGGGTCATGGCTGGGAATTGTTGCTCTGGGGCAGCTGGATGGAGATACCTGAGATGAAGGATAAAGAGGAGAGAGGTTTGCTTCCTACTTAATCATGCTTTCTGGGGTCTAGAAACACCATCATTATCATCCCTAACACATTTGTTAACTATTTCCTCTATTCAGAGGACCTCTAAGAAAAGCAGGATGCCTTTGAAAGCGTGTGCTTAATAACCAGAAGTGTACTGAGAGAGAAAGAAGACCATTTGGGCAGTTTTCAGAGACTTAAGCCATCAAAATCATTCCTTCAAAAATGATTCTAAATTATCAGAAAGGAAAAATATTAATGAGCTATTGAATATTGGTTATAGCTGATATATTATTTCTAGGACCAAAAAAATCCCAACCTAGTCTAGTTGTATTTTGCAGTCATGTGTGTAGTGGGTAGCAATATTCAAAGCTCCTCACAGAATCTGTGTGCTCTGTAGGACTTACTTTAGAATATAATTTTTATTGGACAGAGTATACATATTTAAGTTTATTTTATATTGGGTTTAATTATTAATTATGATATTCTATCTCTCTCTCTCTCTGTGTGTGTGTGTGTGTGTGTGTGTGTGTCCTGCTTAAAATCTTGAATTATGTTAGGCACAAAAGGCATGAAGGGGATTTTTTGGAGTGCTGAAGGTTCTCTGTGGTATTAGTCTGCAATGGAGGTTTACTTAGTGACTTAATTTCCGGAAACACACTGCAGTTTCAACTGGAAACTATTTGTTTGTGGAGCAAGTTATAACTGGGCATTTAATGATGTCCTCTGCCATATCTAAATGCAGTTTGAGAGTTGCTTTTTATACTTTTTAATTTGACAATGATTCTTTTCATGGCAAAATAGGCAGATGCAATCATCAAACATATATACACTTCTGTTCAGTAGGTTATAACATCTTATGAATTCTTAAGTTACTTCTCTTGAGAATACCATATGCAAATACTCTACTATAAAACCATAATTTTCAGACTTGACTAGATATTTCTTTGGCAAAATTCACTGCTGATGCACATTATAAAAGGAGTATACCTTTGGGGAGATTGGTGCATATTACATAATTAGTTTTATAGAATGAAGAATAATATAGAAATTTCTTAAGTGGACAATTTCTTTATCGAAGTCAAATTGGCTACTTTAGGGAAATAAAAAAAAAGATTTCACTAAAGTACAGACCGAGATTGGATGCGAGTAGTGCCTCTTATACAGCGATTGTGGAATTGCAGATCAGGAACCCAGGAAGTGCATGCTGTCTCTAGTAGATGCTTCAGGTCAAATATCCCCACTTAGATCTCCCTTGGCCAAGAGCCCCTTGACCTCCAACCCTTTGTTCCCTTGCTGCAGTTGACTGTTGCTGGGAGAGGCCTTTGCTTGTAAAGATTCCAGCCAGACTCAGGGCCTATCTTTCCATCATCTTGTGACCAGGGCACCAAACCACCCAGCTGAGTTTTATTGTTCCCCTATTTAAAACTAACTTTACTATGAGCACTTATCCACCAGGAAAGGAAAAATAATTCCAGACATTACAAATGGAATGTAAAAATGTGGTAAACTTGCCTGATGTTCAGAAATGTGCTTTTCTCAGTTAAAGTCTCAGCCAGTTGCCTTGAAGACCGAGGAGACCCAATTGATCAAAGAGCAAGGAGCAGGTATCTTCCACAGGGAAGCCAGGCAAAAGGTCTGTGCTTTCCAGGTAGGGTGGACAATGTCAGGGTCTGGCCTGGATCCCTTCATATGCTTTTTACTGTTTCTTTACCTTCCCTCTCCATTCGATTTTGTTTTACTTTTCTGTCCTTTTCTTGGTGCTTCCCCTTGACTGCTAGAACCTACTTTGAATCCACTTTGTTTAACGAATAGAAAGCTGGAAGTAGTTGGCAGACTATGCCCCCAGCCCACACACACAAACACATAGATTTTGGCTCATGACTGTCTAGTGCTGGAACAAACACCAACACAGCAAGTTGCATGTGGCTGTGTTGCCTACTGGTTAAAAGCAGAAGGTCTAGACTCAGAGAAACCTCAGTTCCACTCTCACCTCCTCCTTTGGTAGCTGTGGAACATTAGGCAAAGTGGCCAACCACTCTGAGCTTCATTTTCCTTGCGAAGTAGAGGAAAAATGGAACCAAACTCATAAGATTGTTTGTGAACCTTAATAGACATATTGCACAAAAAGAGCTGTTCATGGCACATAGTAAACCTTCAATAAATGTTAGCCTTATAGAAAATCTTTCTCTTAAGTTTTAAAGGAGCCTTATGTTTAGATAATTCTCCGTAGCACAACTCAAAAAGTCCTTGTGAGATGGAGCAGCTATAGGTGTCCCCATTTGATAGTGAAGAAAATAGGCTCAGAAAGGTTAAACGACTTTGTATTAAGTCATATGGCTTGTTGTGGTCTGTGATGAAGACCCCAGGCTCTGGAATAGCAGGGTACTGCATTATCTAGGGTATGCACAGCTTCTCAGCATCTAGCAATCTGACATTTGGGGATTTTATTTGCCTGAACCAGTGAGCACATTGAACTCCAAGTATAAAAAGAGACCTGAGATTTCTAAAGATCAGAAATATTAATAGTATATTACTAAAGAAAGGTGTAACATAAAGAAGAACACAGAGTATGTCCTCAACCATTCTTTGAATGCTACAAACAATAATAGTTCATGAAGTGCAATTTTTCCTTCATTTCAAATGATTCCAATTGCTAGTATTGATTCTTCTACCTTATCTAGAGGAAATGAAAGAGATTTTAGACGATGATGTTCTCACAAGCTCTTGAATCTGTGAATCTGAAAATATCACAATGAAAAACGTGAAGGTCATGTGCATAAATCTACATATGATAACATTCATGTATGTGTTAATTACTTCCAAATAAATTAAGATCAGACATATTGAAAACCATATGTACTGGGAGGAAAAAAACTCAGGTGTGTTCAATATATCAAAGTGCAGGAAGTCTAACCTGGTCTGACTGTTGTTGGAGGGCATGTGTGAGTCAAGTCTTTAATTTGTAACAGAATGAAAGTGACTGTATTTCACTATTTTAGACAGCAAGATCAAAGGTATGAAATACGCTTAGAAATAGGACTTTGATTAATATATAAAGGAATTCAAATTATATTTGAGTTACCTGGAGGGCTTGGGACCACCAGGTCTTAGAGATTTCAGCTATGTATGAGAACATCCAGAGGACAGAACAGATGCAATGGAAAAGACACAAAATAATGTCATATAGGTGAGGAGTCTTTAATATTTTGTTTGAGGCAAGGAGCAAATACAAGCAAGACATGCAGAAGTGTAGAAATGTTTTTTGAATACTGGGCAGGTTGTGCTCTAGATGAAGGCATAGACTTATTGCCAGTCCTTCTTAAAGGTAGAACCAAAATTGGAGGAGGAAAGTTAAGAAGCAAATCAGAGTATGCACCTCTTCCAGCTCAGTTGGAAACAGCGAGTGAGTTGTCCATCACTGGAGGTGTTTTCCACTTATCAAAGATGTTACAGAAAGCTTCAGATATCTGACTCTCCCCCAGCATTATGAATATTTCATTTTAATTTTCATAATAATTTGTGGTACTTATCATTTAAACATAATCTAGGTCCTTAATAGGATATTTTTAACATGTCATGAGTTTTATACTCTTGTGGTTTTGTGAATCTAGTTAAGAAGCTCTATCTGTCTTAAAGTCAAATATACCACAGATAATGTCATTACCCTCTACTTAAAGTAATGAGTATTATTTATTGATGCGAGTTCTCATATAAAAATGAAGATTGCATTTTTTCAAATGGATATAATTATACCAAGTGTATTTTTAGTTAAAATAGTTGGATAATGTGTGTGTAGTGTAATAATATCTTCAGAGTGCTGGAGGAGAGAGAGAGAAGGGAGGTACAGGTGGCAGGAAGGAGTGAATGAGGGAGGAGCTCCACACCAATAATTGTATACCCAGAAAAATAATTTCAAAGAATGGATTGAAATAAATATTCTCTAATTAACTGCAAGAGATTTTCTACTAAGAGGAGCAGTAAAGAGTGTACTCCATGAACACGGGAATATTATCAGGAGAACTTGAGATGCAAATAATGCTTGTTGGGTTTTTCTTCTTTTTCCTCTCTCTAGAAGGGAAGGATCACCAGGAAGAAATAAGTCCAGATTCCCCATCAGTTCAGTGGTATAGAGCCCAGAGTCAGAATATAATTTTTTAATAGAAAATGTGTTGTTGTATTTCTTGAAAAACAAAATAGATTGGACAAGAGCAAAAGTGGCTGTAGATAGCCATTTTGTAGGCTACTGCAGTGATTTTGACATTGGAGGGAGGGAGCTTGAATATGTAGAGAAACAATTAAGCGTTAGAATTTATAGGATTTGATGATTAATGACATGTGAGGAGTTAAGGCTAGCCAGGATGCAGGAAGAGCACCTGAGTGGATATTGCTTCCTTTTAGCAAGATAAGCAACAGACAGACTTGGGAATAAGACTATTAGTTTAGTCCTGAGGTTGGTGATTACAAAATGTATGTGAGAGATCCAGGTGAAGATGTCAAGTGGACAATTGAATATATCGGTATAACCTGATAGGCAGCTGAAGCAGCTTGCTTTGGGATTCAAAGAAATTATTTTGAACCCTGATCAACCCTAATCAACATGAAGAGAGCCTACAGCCCTCCTAGTCTCTAGGGATTCTTGATGGACGGGCTGGTGGTAGAACGGCCGGTATGTATTAACAGTTTTCTGCTCATCTCAGTCAAAATTTCTGCTTTCATTGAATTTGTTCAATAGACTCTCTCTTTGTCCTCATGTGCTGTCTGTCTGTTCTTCTACACTGTCACAAGTTTAGAAAAGAACCTCATTTTATTGATAATATCACCAACAGTTATTTACACAAAGCCTTTATTTAGCCAATCTGAAGTTCTGGGGGATTGGCGGGGTTAACATTATAGCAGTAGTTTTCCAACATCCTTGCTTTTCTGCCTTTCCAACATATTGATGAGCCATCTTCTTTTTCAAGATCCTTTTCTTACTGTTTTTTTTTTGGATCCCTCATGGAGGATCTTCTGAGAAAGTCTGTACCCCTCACTCCATACAGCACATAATTTGACATTTTCATAGTCCCCACTTCACTTCATGCTCACTCTTACCTTTCCTCAGTTTCATTAAGATCCTGCCCTGCACTGAGATCCAGAATTTGCCCTTCTGCAACCCAGAACTTTCAGAGGCAGTGACATGTCAGCCTCTTCCTTCCTGCAATGGAGCAGAAAGCACTTAATTTTCCCATGTAAATAAAATATGGTGGAAGTGCAACGATTTTACTCTCAAGGAACTTTTACTCCATCCAACATTGGTTCTTAAGCTCAGAAAAGAGATCCAGTTTGGGGAACAATTTTGAGTTATCAGAATGCAGATCATAAAAGAGGGAGTAGCTGGAATGGGTGATAGTGCTCCACATACAAGGTAGAGAGAGAAAGGGGAATGGTCAGTGTTTTCTGCTCAACTTGCAAGAGGGGAAAAATTAAGCTTTTTTGGTCCCAAACCACACTTCCCAAGAGAATCCTGGAGCATACAGGGTGGAGGGTGATAGGAGAAGGGTAGAAGGGCATTTCCATAGTCAGCATTTCAGGGAAGAAATGTTGGCAGTTTAAAGGTAGTGAATTTTCAACCGCTTTATTGCTGTTTTGTTAGAGTAGAAAAATATTTTACAAAGCATTGTGTTTCTGAATATGAATTCAATTCTGTTATCAGGCCTTCCTTAAAATGATTCAAATATTCAACAAATACAACATTATTTTACTTCTGTTTGTTTTTAAGTACTTTATATGTTTCAAAAAACAAATTTAAATATTTTGGGCATTCAAAATGAAGTATCATTCTCCAGTGTAATTAAAGGAATAATTTGGCCACGTAATCCAATGTCTGTTCATCAAGGCAATAGGTTTATAGATGAAGGAAACCTCTCTCTTACTTTGGGATTCATCAAAGTGGCCATACTATAAATGGGTGTTGTACAGTTTCTAGTTTCTTCATTTTGTGAAGATAGATACAGAGGGCTGGAAACAGGGCAAACACATGAACTGACCATGGACAGTAGTAATGGTCTGATCATTCTCTGTGTTTTAGAACTTTATTCTTGAAGTTGAAAGCCGAGCGCAATCTTCTGCATGCCATATCAGCAACCTAACATTATCAGGTACACAGGCTAGATCTAGAGGTTGGATGTCAACAGTAAGGGCAAGTGGCCAGTTACACATATATGTGCTTGACCATCCCCTATTGGGAGGCCCGTATAGGGTAGAATGTAGGCATGCAATAAGTGTGAGATTTCTGAGGTGGTTGACCTCTATGGATTTCTAACCCAAACCCATAGTGTGACCCTGACAAGCTCCATTGGGGTGTTGGCAGCACAAATTTCAGATGCTTTCATGTTTCATCCAGAGATGCCTTTGCCCTATTCAGTGACCTTCCTCACAAACAGGAGAAGACGGTAGAATAAAAAATGATAGACTAGGACTATATGCCACCAGGCAGATGCAGCTAGCGCCTATGCCCCAAGAATCTAGCCAGGACTTCTTAAAAACTAGTTAGATCTATGAGCCAATAACCAAGACTTATGTTAACCATCCTCTTGGGAGGCTTAACTACCTGTTGAACTTGGTCAAGTGTGAGTGAGTGACTGTAAGCCTTGGAGCCTCATTGCAGGGCGTTCTTAATTAACCTTGAAGTTGGGATGATCTGAAAAGACTGACTGGGAAACAGTAATAGGCAGGCCTATTCATAAAGTGTTCTTGATTTACAGTTGCAGCCTCTCTGTTTGTGTGTACCTCAGTGCTTCCCAGCCTTTTCAAGTCATGACAAATGCAAAATCCAGTAAATGGGTGAGGTTATTTGTGGAAGAAGGTAAAAATCCAGTGGACCCAACTGTTCCAGGTCACCCCCTCTGATTAAATATCTGGCCAAGAGTCTTTAGTTAAATATCTCTGAATAAATATCTCTACACACTTATAACTTATTCATAGCATACCAGTGTACTTAGGCATTGTACATTATTCCACAATTCTTCCTAATCCCTTAAAGGTTTGTTCTATTACTGTTGATAAAAATCAACTTACTATCTCAGTGTTCTAATTTATTTAATGACCAAGGTGTGGTTACTCTGTAAAAATATTTTCCAGAAAAGATGTTCACTGCCAAACATTAGAAATACCATCCAGTTTCTCATTTAAATTTTAATTATCATACTAGTTGAAATGACACTTCAGATTTAATGTTTCTTATTTGGCTTTACTGGTATAGTGTCTCTTGCCAACATTTTCACTTTCTTTGTGCTATAAATATTTCATGCCAACAAGTCATTATGTTTCACCAGTATTTGGCTTTATGATCTTTCCTTGCAAAGCCGAAAGTCCAGTGTGCCTGGGTGAGGACAGTCTCTTGACTGAAAACATTAATTTAGGTTTCATCACACTTATGGTTTCTGCAGGGTTTTTTTCCCCTTTTCTACCACCTTACAAATTGTAATATGTGCTTTACTCGTTGATCTGCCTTCTAGCATACACACACACAAACATATAGGTGTACTTTGATTCTCGATTCATTTTCCATATATTGATGCTTGAGGACAGTGTTATTTGATTATCTTGTCATTTCCAGTTTCACAGAAGCCAGAATAAATCTTTCACTTGTTTTGACTTTTTTTCCTCTTCTGATTTTTGCCTATTGAACCATGAGAGTATTGTGGTAAACAAGATTAGGCAAGAAACTCCTGTAATCTGCTGGGCATATTGGAAAGAACATGGGATTATTTTTTGGTTAAATAAACCTGGGTTTCAGTCTTGATTTTATTAATTATATGGGGTTTGGAAAATAATTTGTGCTCTGAGTCTTTTCCTCACCTGAAAAAATGAAAATCCCAACGCTTGTTTTAGGTACCCTGAAGAGCTATTTTAAGTAGTACATAAGAAAGCTTTCTACTTAGAAAAACATCTATACATGCTTTTCTCCAGTTTCAGAGGATGAAGTGTCGCTTCTTTTTTTGAAGTTACCCTTCCATCTGTATTCCTGATCCCATTGCCTCTCACCTTCTTCAGGGTGTTGTGCCTACTCTTAACCCTCTTTTGCAGTTTTACCTTCTCCTTCCTGATCAACTGCCCTCAGCCTTTAATACTTGTCTAGATTCCCTCTCATCCTGAAGGTACTCCTCCTTTCATCTTTTATTCCTTGTTCTACCTTCCCCTCCTCCCCGCAAAAAAAAATCCTCCCTATCTTTGACCCTTAAAGGTCAAATACTTTTAATCAAATATGTATATATTCCAAATTTGCTTTATCATTTTAAACTTTCACTCTATTCTCAATCTACCTGCTATGGTTTGAATGTGTCACCCAATGCTCTTGATTTGGAAATTTAACTCCGAGTGCAACAGTGTTGAGAGGTAGGACCTTTAAGAGGTGATTAGGTCATGAGGGCTCTGCCTTCATGAATGGATTACTGTCATTATTGTGGAAGTGGGTTAGTTATTGCAGGAATGGGTCCTTGATAAAAATATGAGTTCGGCACCCGCACTTCCCTGTCTTGCGTGCTCACTTTCTCTTACCATGTGATGCCTTCCACCATGTTATGACACAGCAAGAAGTCCCTCACCAAATATGGCCCCCTCAATCTTAGATTTCCCAACCTCCAGAACTGTAAGCAATTAATCTCTATTCTTTGTAACTTACCCAGTCTCAGGTATTCTGTTAGAGCAGATCAAAGTGAACTAAGACAACGCCACTATTTGGACTTTACTCAAATGGGAAATGCTAGTGTAAATGTCACCAGAGATCTCCTGTATTTTTTTCTAATTTCTTTTATTAGTATTACTTTTTATTGATATGTAATAGTTGTACATATTTTGGGGATACATGTGATATTTTGATACATGTATACAATGTGTGATGATCAAATCAGGGTAATTGGGATATCCATCACCTCAAACATGTATCTTTTCTTTTGGCAGGAAACATTCCAATTCTTCTCTTCTAGCTATTTTTAACTATACAATAAATTATTAACTCTAGTCTCCCTACTGTACTATCAAATAATAGAACTCATTCCTTCTATCTAAGTGTATTTTTATACCTATTAACCAACCTCTCTTCATTTCTCCCTCTTTCCTATCCTCTGATAATCACCATTTTACTCTCTACCTCCATTAGATCTTCCATGTTCTTTAAAAGTAAATGTTGAAAGAGATACAACCTTCAAGTTCAATGGCTTAACCAAATGCAAGTGTATTTTTTACTCATCAAATAGAAGTGTTTGATCCTGGTCAGGAGGTTCTTCTTCAGTAAATGATATAGGGACCCAAACTCTTTCCATCTTGGAGTTCTACCTTACCTGGCTCCCAAGGGGGGATGCGTCCATCCTAGCCATCCAGAAGTGGAAAAGAACAGGGAAGATCATGTGTAGGAAGTTTATATAGTTTTTAGGGTGGGCCCTAAACCCGATATGACTGATGTCTTTATGAGAAGAGGGAAATTTGGACAAAGAGAAACACACACACAGGGAAAACATCATGTGGCAATGAAGGTAGAGGATGGAGTGATGCAGCTGCAAGCCAAGGAATGCCAAGGATTACCAGCAAGCACTAGAAGCTAGGAAGATGTAAGGAGAGATCTTCCTCAGGAGCCTTCAAAGAACATGGTCCTGCTGATATTTAGGTTTTGGACTTCTCAGCTCCAGGACTGTGAGACAATAAATATCTGTTGTTTTGGGCTGTCCGTTAGTGGGTACTTTGTTACACAATTCTAGGAAACAAATACACGGTTAAGCCTAAAAGGGGATACATTACTCCTGCTCACCCTCCATTGGTCGGAACTCAGACCTGTGGGCAGAACAGCAAAGAAACCAGGGAAATATAGTCCATCCCTATGTCTAGGAAGAAGAGAAGAATATGGGTCTTAGAGATCATCCAGCAGTTTCTTCCATCCCTCCACATGACCACATACTATGAGCATTTTTAGTCATCTTCTGTTGAATTTGACCCTGTGGGCTATACAATTCTTGATGTTGTTGACAAAATAGAGGCACTGGACAAGGTACTTGATGCCTATTATTTTAAACCTTCACAACAACCCTGCAAAGTAAGGAGTGTTATTTCATTTCTCAGTTGACAGTTTCCTGGCAGCTCAGTTCATTTTATTTCCCCCACATAACTTTCTTAGGTCTTCATATCTTTGAATATCTTTGATTATTGCTTTTTTGTCACTCTTGTAGGTTCTTCTCATAGGCAAATCTTGGACTTAGGCATTCCCTGGTTGTCACCTTGGCCTTTTCTTCCTTCTTAGTCAACATGCATTCCCTTAGTGATCTCATCCTTTTGTGGTTTTACCTGCACCTATATGTTGATGACTCCAAAATTTAAGTCTCCATACCTAATCTCTTACCTGAACTTCAGAATATGTCCAAATACCTATTGCATATAGCCTGCAGATACCTAAAACTCAACTTCCCCTAAAAGATATGTCTCAAATTTATCCTACGTTCTTCCTTTTTTATTCTCATGGTAAGTGACACTACCTAGTCAGGTCACCCAAACCAGAAAACTAGTAATAACTATCAATTCTTCTGACTCTTTAGCAATGTTACTTTCTAGGTATAACTTTGAAGCAGCTCCCCCAGCTTCTAACCATAAATTGCCTAGTTCTGTCTCATTATTCCTCACTGGATTTTATGCCAATTTCTTTTGATGGCCTCATTTATTAATTTTGCATCCTTCACATCAGTTATCTACACTGATCCCAGAATTTTCTATCTGAAATGCTAGCTGTGTGCAGTTCCCTGTTCACTTATCAGTGACTTCCTGTTATGTACTGATCCAAGCTCTTCAGCATGGCATATAAGGGCATGAATAACCTTTGTCTTCATGCCTCTTCTTCAGCCTCATCTTCTTTCCCACTCTGTACTGTAATTTATGTTCTAGTAATAACAAATTTAGTTCTCCCAATGCAGCATGCTGTTTCAATCCTCCACGCATTTGCTTAATCTGATGCCTCTCCCTAGATGAACTTCTCTTTTTTTCTGCATGTAGCTAACTCCTCTTATTTTTTAAGGTGACCTAAGTATCTCTTCTTAAGATGCCCAAACAGCCCTCCCCTGGGCTGTACTCACACCCTGTGGTTTTCCTTATCTTTACACTTATAATGAATGCAGAAATCCTTATTTCTGTGTCTTCTCCCAAGAGTGGGTTCCCTGAGGGCAGAGAAGCTTGTCCCAGTACCGACCTAACATAGCAGTTTCTGAAGCATAGTAGATGCTAAGTAAACATTTGCTAAAAGAAACTAAGCTTCTTGCAGGGGATTATCACCTGGATAGAGATTTTGAGTCTGGATATAATCATAGATGATAGCTCAACACCTTTAAATCCCAAAAGGAAAATAGATATCCTAGTTTATAAAAATCTATGAAAATTGTATTTCAGAATCATTAAAGCTGATAAAAATAGAATGTAAAATATACAAAGCCCTAAATTTTACCTGATTCTCTGGGCTATATTGACTTCAGAAAAAAAGAAGCAACAATGTTTTGAGGCTTCCTGGAACCTCTAACTTCAAAAGCTGGTGATTTGCATTTATCCTCTTAAAATGCTCACAGTGTGTCTAACCTACCCAAATACATACCACTAGGCCTTGACACATAAGAGGAGACTACTGGAAGATAAAGGACTGCCAAACATTATTTTGGTGATAAAAGACTGAACAACTTAGTCCAGCAAGAGTTCAGAAGAAAAACAGAAATTAGAGCCAACCAAAGAACTTATGGCATAATGTGCATTTATTCAACAATAAGTGAGGCATTCATGTTTTAAACTTTGTTATAAAAATTTAAAATATAATAACTGGAAGTAAATTGAATAGTAAAACCACCCTATACATCATCCAACTTCAACAATTATCAATATGCTGCTGCTGAGTCACCTATATACCTAGACATTTCCCATTATTTTTTCTAAGTTTTCATTTCGCATGTTCAAAAGCACAAATGTCAATATACCTATGTTAAAAATATTCCTATCATAGGCCGGGTGCGGTGGCTTATGCCTGTAATCCCAGCACTTTGGGAGGCCAAGGTGGGCGGATCATGAGGTCAGGAGATTGAGACCATCCTGGCTAACACAGTGAAACCCCGTCTCTACTAAAAATACAAAAAAATTAGCTGAGCACGGTGGCGGGCACCTGTAGTCCCAGCTACTGGGGAGGCTGAGGCAGGAGAATGGCGTGAACCCGGGAGGCGGAGCTTGCAGTGAGCCGAGATCGCGCCACTGCGCTCCAGCCTGGGCGACAGAGTGAGACTCCGTCTCAAAAAAAAAAAAATTCCTATCATAAATAAAAAAAATTAGATTTTTATTATTTGCTTTGTATTGCTTGAAATGTAAGATAACTTTTTAAACCTAGTTTACTTAATAAAATGTGGCAAAAAAAATCAACAAAAATAATCAGTTGTTACTCATATGAATGACATTATTTCCACTTCTGAATTGTTTCCAGAAGCATTTTAATGTAGCAGTTTGGGGCAGAAGCTAGCACACTCTAGCCCACTGACCAAATCTGGTCCCCTGCCTGTTTATGAAAGTAAAGTTTTATTGGAATGTAGCCATAGCTATTCATTTGTATAATGTCTGTGACTGCTCTTGGCCTACAATGGCAGAGTTGAGTAGCTGCAACAGCCTGTTTGGCCTGCATAGCATAAAACATATTTTTTTTATTTTAAAAAATTATTTTATTTTTTACTTCTATGTTTTTAGAGACAGAGTCTCACTATGTTGCCCAGGTTGATCTTGAACTCCTGGCCTAAAGTGATCCTCTTGCCTCAGCCTCCCAAGGTGCTGGGATTATGGGCATGAACCACCATGTATCTGGCCCTGTACAGATAAAGTTTGCCAATCCCTGGTTTAGCACATGAGGTTCCCTTTTTGATCCATGTGGCCTTAGGTGAGACACTTAATTTCTCTGAGATTATTTAATCATCTGTAAATAGGAATGAAAGTCAAATCTAACTCACAGGGTTGTTTTGAAGCTCAAAAGAGTTAATATATGAATAACATGTAGAACAGTATTTGGACCATAGTAAGCACTCATGTTACCTTTATCATCATAATTATCATTCTCAATATTATCGTTGATGGTACTGATAGAAACCAGTGGGCTTCAAATTGCAGCTATGTCACTTAGGGTCTTGAGGAAGTAAGTTAGTCTGGCCGGGCCCATTTGTGTATCTCTAAAAAGGAGATAGTTGTCTCTTCCTTGTGAGATTGTATAAGGAATAAAGGTGACAAAGCCTTGGGACATGGAAACATTTCATGAAATGGGGATTGCTATTGTTAGTATGGTTTTGCAGGTATTCTACACTTGGAAGTCACTGGGCATGTGGGTCCTTGTAGATATCTGGCTAACAGTACTGAAGGGGCCTCATGGGGTTAATTTGCTGCAGTTCATAGTCTAGGCTTCAGCTTTGAAGACCTAGGAGGCTTATTTTGTTATTGCTACAAGAGTGAGTTTCTCCCTCTTAAACAAACTTCAAGTCATAAGACTGACATGCACACATTTACTGTTAAAACTAGAACAGTAATGAGCAAACAACCTAAGGGAGAAAGGATGTCAATGAAGGTACTTGGGGGAATGAGTGTTCCTGGCACAGGGAGAAATAGAATGACCAACTTGCCGTGGTTTGCCTATCACATACTGTGGTTTTTGTTTGTTTGTTTGTTTGTTTGTTTGTTTTTTTTTTTAAGACAGAGTGTCGCTCTGTCACCCAGGCTGGAGTGCAGTGGCCGGATCTCAGCTCACTGCAAGCTCCGCCTCCCGGGTTTACGCCATTCTCCTGCCTCAGCCTCCTGAGTAGCTGGGACTACAGGTGCCCACCACCTTGCCTGGCATACTGTGTTTTTACTTTGAAGATCCTGCATCCCAGTAAACCCCTTAGTCTCCCTGGTAAACCAGGATGGTTGGTTCACCTTAGGAGAGGTGAGAGTATGCCTGGCATGCAAGAGCATTTGCAAGCAGACAAATGTGGCTGGACTGGAGTGAGTGTTAGAGGAAGTGACAAATGATAAAGTCAGCAGTGAGGTAGGGACATCAGATATACAGGACCTTGTCAGGCATCTTGAGGACTAGCTTTGACTTGGAATGAAAGCCAGTAGAAAGTTGGCATTGGTGTGACATGAGCTAATGTCTCTTACTAAAGGCTTATGCTGGTTTCTGTTTTAAGAATAGAGAAGAGAAGCAGCAGGGAAACTACTTGGAAGTTATCACAATGACCCAGGTACCAGATAATAGTAGCTTGGGCCAAAGCCCGGGTAGCTATAGAGGTGAGAAGTGGAGGGATACTGGATGTATGTGGAGGGATGCTGGATGTATGTTGAGGGTGGAACCAATGACTCCCTGATAGTTTGGAGTGTGTCTTAGTCTGTTTTGTGTTGCTATAACAGAAACCACAGACTGCATAACTTATAAAGAAAAAAATATATTTTTCACAATTCTGAAGGCTGGGAAGTCCAATAGCGAGATGCAGACATCTGCTGAGGGCTTCTTGCTGTGTCGTCCCATGGCAGAAGGGCGAAGAGAGGGTGAGAGAGAAAGAGATAGAACCTACAGCCGCAAGCCCTTTTATAATAAACATTAATCCATTAACGAGGGTGGAGCATTAATACCTCCCATTAGGCCCCATTGCTCAACACTGTTGCATTGCGGATTAAGTTCCCAACACGTGCTTTTGCGGGGCACACATTCAAGCCATAGTAGAGTGAAAGAATGAGAAGAGTCAGTGGCGACTCTTGAGCCTTTGTTCTGAGTCACTGATAGGAAAATATTGCCATTTCCTAAAACTAAGAAGAACAACTTTGCAGTAAAGTAAGCCAGTTTTCGGTAGAGGAAAACTAAGACCTAATGATGTGCATTAGCATTGCTAACGTAGAGCAGTAGAAAAACAATTTCTTCTCAGTCTCAGGAAATCAGGAGTTGAGGAAGGAGAACAGCAATTGACTGGGAGATACCTATTAGATATGCAAGTGGCAAAGTTCCATAGGTAGTTGGATTTAGAAGTTTGGGGTTCAGAGGCATGAGACAATTGGATTTTGTCTTAGGGGCTTAAGAACCTCTTCACTTTTTTCAGTTCATTGTGAGGTCAGTATTTCACATTACAGCTGCTTTCTGCAAACATTTTATTATAATTTTGCCCTATATTGATATGTCTAAAAATACTCTATGATAATAATTCAATTTTTTCATAACAGGTGTTGATTGGAATTAAGTGAGATGTAAGTGTAGGCTACCGTATGTTTGTTTCCCACAAGACTTTAATGAGTTTGTCTATTAGTTTAACATAACAAACTTTTGAATACCGGGAGTTGTTTGATTATGCCATAGTATGTTCTTGAAGAATACCTAAAGCTACTGTTTGGTTGATTTAAAAGAGTTCCTTTACTGATTTTCAAATGACAAAGTTATTTTAAGATATTCTGAATTGTTTTTTGCCTTTCAAGATGGGAATATATGGGGCTGGGCTGTATTAAGCCTAGTGAAATATACTTAGAAAAATGCTAGTGAAATTGGATGTTCTTTTCCTTCCATCTCCTAAGCAAGTTCAGGGTTAAGAGCTGTAGTGTAAAGTAGGCCACTTTTCAGCAGAGGAAAATTAAGGCCTAATGCTGTACATTACCATTGCTAATATATAGCAGTAGAAGAAAAAGTTGTCTTCACTTTGCCTTAATGTAAAAACAAGAGTTACCTGTGTTTTGGTTTCAGCCTGCAATCAAAGGCAAAGTAATTCTCAATCTTGGCTGTACCTTGGAGTCATCTGGGAACCTCTAAAAATACCTAGGTCCCACCCTGAAAGATTCTGATGTAACTGGTCTGCAGTGTGACCTGAGCACCAAGATTTTAAAAATCTCTTGAGGTGATTTTAATGTGCAGATATATCTGAGAAGCCCTGGTATAGAACAGATTTTGATACTGTGGTTTGCTGGTTCATTCAACAGTGAAGATTTTTATGGTAAATTAATCGACTTCTAAAACTGAAAAAGAAGCCCAGTAAGTGTAATAAGAGTCTTCTGTGTCATATGTGTTCTGATTCCTTAGAGGGATTTTTGTGGGGAAAGTGCTGACTGTCACCTATACTCGGGCTGTGTGCTAGATGATGACAGTGAGCCTTTTCTAGGCTTGTTATCAGCCATATATGTGTTTAAAGGGCATTTTGATTTGTAGACACTACCCCTTGGGGAAATTTTCTCAGCTTTACTTTTCTGAATTCCCTTTATTTCATTAGTTTCTGCCACATTATTTTTCTTTTTTTTTTCTCTGACTCATGTCAGCAATATAAACAAATATGTCATGTGGATAGATGTTCCAATAATACAGTGACCCTTTATGATTACAATACAGTTTTAAACTTAGGTGACTAGATCTCAGTTAAGAACCCCTCCAAAAGTGCACATGAATTAACATGTTAATAGTCTATCCAGGAGGATAACTGAATTCTGAAATAGAGAATTCATTTAAAGCAAACAAACAAAAAATGAACAGGCCATAGTAGGAGAAAACATTATTATTATAGATGGCAAAATATGTGACTGACTAGTTGTATCAGTTAGCATTTGTTGTATAATTAAACCACCCCAATCTCAATGGCATACAATAGTAAACATTTCCCATGAGTCTGTAAGGGTCACTGATCTAGGCTACCATCTGTTGGGTTTACTTTTCTGAATTCCCTGTAAGCTAGCTCTTTTCCTTATGATTGTTATCCTTCTGCTGGGACCAGTGGGTCAGTGTAGACGTGCCCTTCCTCTTCAGATGGCAGAAATGCAAGAGAGCAAATGAAAATACACAAGGCCCCTTGAAGTCTGAGCTTGAAAGTGACATAGTAGCATTTCTGCCTCCTTCTATTGGTGAAAGCAGTAACTGAACCAAGTCCAGAATCAAGGGGTGGGTTGAGTCTTACCTTCACAGTGGGACAGCACAATGAAGTTACCTTACTTGGACCATTATTGGAATCTACCATACAAGTTGATCACTGCCCTTCCTTATATTTAATTTATGTATTAAAAACTTTGAAACAGAGGAGGTATGTTACATGCATGCTTTTGTGTTTGCATTCCTTCCCCTGGAAATAATATGAGAGATGTACCTCTTATGATTGTGTATTCAGAGTAGCCTATAGTGGATTTGGGAGACTGAATTAGATGTGGTTACAGATGGGGTGCTCCTCAAATTATGATGGGATTACATCCCAATAAACCTATCTGAAGTTGAAAATATCGTAAGTAGAAAATCTGTTTAATACACCTAACTTGCTGAACATTATAGCTTAGCCTGGCTACCTTAAATATGCTCAGAACACTTCCATTAGCCTACAGTTGGACAAAATCATATCCAAAAATGCTGGCAACACAGCATATTTTACAGTAATAATTGTTTACCCATGTGCTCGTGTGACTGACTGGCAGCTATGGCTTGCTACCACTGCCCAGAATTGTGAGAGCTAATCATATTACATATTGTTAGCCTGGGAAAATATCAGAATTCAAAATGCAAGGTTTCTGCTGAACGTATATCACTCTTGCATCATCATCAAGTTAGAAAATCGTAAGTCAAACCATTGTAAGTCAAGGACCATCTTATAATCAAGAGGGAGAAAGAAATGCCCTTTTCCTCCACATTGTAGGTATATGTATTTAGAGGGAAAAATATATTTTTAAGCATGACTTCAAAAGCACCTTGTCATTTTCCCAAATTTCTTCTAGAATGCTAAATAATGGTTGTTTGATTAAACTTGATTGACAGCCAATTTTCCCCCTTTTTTTAATATAAAAAATATACAGTGCTCCAAATAGCGCTTTCTTTTTTCTAAGACAGATGGGATCCTTGAAAATGAAATCTTGAAGCATGGTTGTTAGTATTAGTCTTGATAAATTTGGTAACAAATTACTAGTTCACTTTTGGGTTACTGACTGTTGGCAGAATGATGTTAAGCTGTTCTTAGTCTTGTTGGTTTATACATATTCTTCTACATAGAAAATATTTTGGAGGAATGGTTCGCTTGAATATTTTGGGGTCTACCATAGTTTTTTTAGAAGAATCTGGTGTTCATTTCCTTTAAGCAGCTATCGCTAGGCATTTTGCTGTAGGCAGGGATAGAAGTAAAGTCGGAAAAGTGAACACTGAGCAGAGGTGGAAAGGTTAATGCAGACCAGCCTACTGGGTTTCCTCACACAAGCTGAAGGCTCTCCTTAGGAATCTATCAGGAATATCTGTAACTCCCTTCTATAGGCTGAGTCTCCAGAAGTTCCCTGACAAACTACTAGTCTTTCCCTTCCTTAAATGTGTTGCTGTCTTAGTCATTTTTGACAAAAGCAGTGGTAGTTGTTAAGGTAATTATACCCCAAAACTCAGTGGTTTAATACAATAAAAGTTTAATTTTCACTCACATCCCTTACTTATGCAATTTGGATAGGGTGGTTTAACTCTGCACAGTCATTCAGGGATGCAAGCTCATTTCATCTGATAGATCTACCTGCCTCTACATCTGTAGAGTGATCTCCCTTTAGCTAGAAGTTTGGGGAAAAGAGTGAGGACCTCAAGTGGGAGATTTTTAATTGATCAGGCTTGGAAGCAGCATACTCACTTCTCACATTGTATTGGCAAGAGTTCATCACACACCCATGGCCAACTATAAGGAAGGCTAAAAAACACAGCCTACCTTCCTGTTTGCCCAGCAAGAGGAGGAGAACATAGATACTCATGAGTGGTAGCAGTCTGCTCCATAATCAGAGGCAGAAAAATATAGGGAGTGCAAATATTGTAAACATCCAATGAATAGGAGCCTTGTACTTTACCTTAAGAGGCAGCTGAGATATAGAGCAAAGTACAATGGACTTCATGGCAGCAAGCGTTGGTTCCAGTGTCAACTCTGTACTCACGAATGGTTCAGGGTCATCCTACCGAAATGAGGGTATTAACCCCTTAGGATGATTTTGAGGATCAACTGGGCTAATGGTTAGGAAATTACTTTGGAGGGGTCATCTTTTGTATTCTACCATCTCTTACACAGTGCTAGGCATAGCCTATAATGGCCTCTCTGAGATTCTTTTCCCAAATAAAAGTATTCCATCTCATTGACAAGAGCAGGACATCATTAGTTCCATAGGGTGCACAGCCTTCTGCAAGGAGTTATGTTTCTAATTTTGGAGGCTCTAACTGTAATGCTAAGAGAGTTTTGATATAAATGTCACTTCAAGCTTTACCCACTTAGTGAAAATAGTCTTAAAGATTCCTATGTTTCTTTTAAAAATAAAACATATGCAGTTGTTTCCCAACACTGGAAGTTTGGCCATATCCTGTATTTCAATCACATGCTTTCCACAAGTCATAAAATGATCATTGAAAATGAATTAAATAACATTATGAAAAGATTCTAAATGTCCTCAATTTCAAATATTTGAAATATCTGGTTGGATTGTCTCATTTCGATACATTTATTTCTAGAAAATGGAGAGTGAGAGGTAAAATTTGACTCTTCTTTTTGGTTCTGTTGCCATTTCCATATTTTTTATTCTTCTGTTGTTTACCAGTGTGAAAAGGCTGAGGTTGTAGCTTTATATCACATCACTAGGTAATCAACAGTCTATCAATAAAATGCTGACATATTGAATTATGTGAATAAGAGTTTGGGGAGAATCCCAGGAGGCAACCCAACATCATAGGTGGAGCATTGCACTAGAAACCACACCGCTTGGCTCACTGGGTGATCTTGGAACAATACTTACCTCCTCAGAGGACCTCAGATTCTTCATTAATAAAATAAAAAATAGTAATAATCTTCCTGGAAGCTCTTTTAGAAGCTTTCCAATGATAGGCTCTGTTCTATACATTGATCCACTGGCAAGTCTGGGAATCAGTTTTTTGAAACTGGAATTTTAAACTTATGACATATTTAGGGTCCACTCACATCATTGATAGATACTATTTCTGGCCATGGTTTATTGTTAAAAGGACGAAGTTTTTGTTTGGAACTATGTCTAAGTAATGCTATTATAGTGGTGGTGATTTTGTATCCTTGTCCCCAGTGGACATTTTGCAATGTCTAGAGACAATTTTGGGTGTCACAACTGAAGTGGGAGGAACACTACTGGCATCTAGTGGGTGGAGATGAGGGATGCTGATAACACATCCCACGGTGCCCAGGGCATCCTCCTCCACTCCACACACACTCAGCCAGGAGTTATCTGGCTCCAAATGTCAATACCTAATGCTGCTAAAGCTGAGAAACTCTGCATTAGAGACAGAGGTGGAGTCTCAGATTCTCCAACTTTGCACCATTGGCATGAGGGAATTCATTTCAGGAAGAAATAGGCATTTGAACCTTGTTTAACTTAGAGTTTGGCATAGGTGAGGGGAGTGAGAAATATGGAGAATAATGAGAAAGTGGCCCTAAAAATCATATACTTGAATCTGGTGATACTTAATTTCCAAAATTCTAATGCACTGGTAGAAAATTCTCTCTGAAATTACTGATTCCTGGATCCTTCAGAAAGAATTTCCAGTTGCAAAAATATTCACGTGCTCACTGTATGTAATGTCATCTACTGGCTGTGGGTCACATGTAGAATTTCTTTTTTGGCTTTAATTTTATTAGTTGTTTTTCTTTTCCTGATCAATTCTCTATAATGCTAATCTAATAAGGAATATTAGCATGCCAAATGCCATTGTCTTTTTTGAAAAAAAAATGCTTTTAAAAATGTTTTCTTTAATTTATCTTGGATGAACTGTGTAATTGAGCTATGTGTCAGATCATTTTCTATTCTCTTAAAACTGGCCATCTGGTTGATTCATATCTCTTGAAAACTGAAATCAGTTTGTTAATTTCCCTTAGGGAATTGTGAGAGGGGAGAAAATACAGCACAGTCTTGATATTGCACTTAACTGGTAGGACTAAATATCATGATCAAGTTATGTGACTGTGTCAAGAATAGAAGTTTACATAATGATTGTTTTACTCTTCAATTTCAGAAATATAAATATATATATATATATTTTGAGATCGATATATACATATATGTGTATCTACATATGCAAATGTGTATATATCCACATATATACTTATATGTAATGTATATAGAAAAAATAATGTGTAACAGTTAAAAACTAGTCAACACATTTCTATTGTATTCACTTACCCATCGTTTCTTTCGCAAATCTATGAAGAAGGCCACAAGGTATGGAATTGGAGCTAAGATAGAATATTCTTACTGGTGAGATCTCAGTAGAGTCTATAGTTTAGTTAATAGTATTGCAGCAGTGTCAGTTTCCTGGTTTTGACACTATACTATGGTTATGGAAGACTGAGTTTTTCAGAGAAGCTGAGTGTAGAGTACATGGGAACTTTCTGTATTATTTTTGCAATTTCTTGTATGTCTAAAATAAAATGTTTTAAAAAAATCAAAACAACTAGGATGCTTTTCCTGCTTCAAATAGTAGTATCTGTGTAAATAGTCCTCCCATAGGAGAGCATACTCTACGTTTTGGTTGGAACATGTAGTAACATTCCCATATACACTAGGTAATTCCCTCCACTCAGCTAGGTAAACTACTAATATTGTCTTGCATATCTGTTAATCAGTGAGAAATTGTTCTAGAAATTGTAATTTCTTTTATGTAAACCTTTATCACCTGTAACATGTATGCAGAATAATGTCACAAGTCTACAGCTAGTGGATGTTCACAAATTAAACATACTCATGTAACCAACACCCAGATCAGGAACAGAATATAACTAACACACAGAGACATCTTCCCCACCCCACAATGGTGCCCTTTCCAATCCTTAAATGGGTGCTACCTCTACTAAGGGTAACAATATCATGGCTTCTGATACCAGAGATTAGCTTTGACTGTTTCTAACTTTGGCATAGTGAAATTGCAGATGTCTCACATTTTCTGCGTAGGTGTGGGATCAGCACCTACTGTCCACGAAGATTGTGTGCTGTACCATTTAAGAGGTTTCCATTCTCACGCGGTGTGCCAAAAAGTTGCCTTTAAACTCTTCTCTTTGCTGCTCATTTGTACCATGTGAGCTAAACTAAAGCAGAGCAGATTTTCTTTAATTTTATAACTGAAATTTGTGACTTTGGCTTCTCATTACAAGATAAAAGTAAAGCTTTTATTTAGAGTACAGTGAGAGCTATTTTGCCTGGTGATCAAAAAGTCAGTATTATGCCTTTTGTCATTAATGAGTTCCTTAGACAGTTGCATCCCAAACTTTGTGAGCATCAGACTCCCCTGAGAATCCATTTAAAATACAGATTCTCATGCATTAGGTCTGCAGTTGAGTCACAGATTGTGCATTTCTCCCAATCTCCCACTGATATTGATGTTATTGGTTCAAGGACCACATTTTGAGTGGCACTGATGCAGACATTTCCTTATCAGAGTCAGCACTGTGTGGTCTTTAACAACAGGGATTATGGAGTCAGATTGCCCAGATTCAAATCCTGGCTCTGCTATGTAGATGTGGACTTTGAATAAATTTCCTAAACTTTCTCATCTATAAAATAGGGAAAATAATAGTAGAGTTTTATGGGGATTGAATGATGTGGTGCATGTAAAGTCCTTTGAACAGAGCCTGGCACATAATAAGCACTCTATAAATGTCCTCCACATCATTATTCAATGATTGGGCATTTGGGAATAGTCTCTATTAATCATTGACATTGAACTTGCAACCACATGGCCTTCTAGATAGGAATGTATTTAATTCTGGGAGAAGTATTGAGGATAAAGTGTTGCTATTCGCATTTGTATGGGAATCCTGAAGACATTGACAGTGGAGGCTAGCTGCTGCAGAACCTGGAGTCAAGTCAATAAAGTGGAGGGTGACCAGGGAGAGGATAGGAGGCTGAGAGTGAAGATTGGAATCGTTTAAATGATGAAAGAGTAGAGGTTGTTGATACCTGAGCAGCATCTGATGAAATGACTATGGTGGTTGGACCTAGGATGAATTGTAGAAGGGGCAGTTTCTATGACCTTTTACTAATTCAACTTTTCTTTACTTATAAAGTGATCTCAAAAGTATGAAGTATGAACATTGGCCTATTTGAAATCTGTAACAATTCTTAACTAGTAATCATTAGCTAGTTTGTAGGGAAATAAGTCAAGGTGGAAAATAAATACCATACCCAAGTTATTAAAAAATGTATATAATTCTTGTATGAAACAAAAGCTTAATGAAAGAAAAGGCTGTGTGTGGTGGCTCACACCTGTAATCCTAACACTTTGGAGGGTGAGGTGGGCAGATCACTTGAGGTAAGGAGTTCGAGACCAGCCTGATCAACATTGTGAAACCCTGTCTCTACTAAAAAAGATACAATAATTAAATTAGCCAGGCATGGTGGTGCATGCCTATAATCACAGCTACTTGAGAGACTGAGGCACAAGAATTGCTTGAACCCAGGAGGCAGAGGCTACAGTGAGCCAACGTTGCACCACTGTACTCTAGCCTGGGTGACAGAGCAATACTTGGTAAAAGAAAGAAAAGAAAAGAAGAAAAGAAAAGAAAACTGAACTATCACTTTAGTTGCCAGTGCTAAAGGAACTCCAACTCCTACCCTTACCAATTTTAGTTTTGTTATTCTAGACAAAGAGGACTTTATAGGATAGTAAGTACTTTTTGGTTTGTTTTTGTTTTACAAGATGAACTCCTTAAAAAGCATTAGGAAAGTGCCCATAAACATGGAATTTTGAAAGTGTTAACAAGTAAATGTCTAAAATTGTTAAATAAGAAGGCTGCTGTCCATTTTAGTCAATTTGCTTGTGTGTTATATTTTCTGCCAAATACAGTATGACGTTTTTAAGCACTTGTGGTAATTTGGCTTTCAAATCAGACACATTCAAAGACACCAGAAATTTTGCAGCATAAAAGTTGACACAGATTATTTTCCAAATACAGATTGTTTCAGGAATAAAAGAATGAAAATGGCATAAATAGTATTTTACATGAATGCAGTATATAATCATATGATATGCTAAGATGATAGTGCCCTCTTAGTTTATAGAAGCTTCTGGTTCCTTGCAGTGTCAATCTCATTAGTGGGGGTGATACTTTAGTAGAAGCACACTAGAATATATACTGCCAGTTATTAAGGATATTTTTCATGTTTTGCCTTTAAGTACCTATCCCCTGCTGAGAGCATGAAAATCTGTATGTGGCTGTTTTATGCTTCATGCACAGAGTTACTTTGGAAAGATTTTTCTCCTTGTACTGAGTTTTCGTCTCTGGGTATCAAAACTGCATGTGATTTATTTTGCCTTTTTGACTGAAATTTTTTTTACTGTGTGGTCACTTTCACTTTGTTTTCCTCCATAGGGGTGACATTATTACCATGCTGTTGCGTGATTTTTGTAAAAGTACCAGTTTTGTTAGTATGGAATACTATGATATCATAAAATTTCATTCATGTAGTCATTCATCGATTCGTTCATTCAGTACATTTCATGGGTCTTCCATGTGCAGAAGATGGCACCTACGAAGAATGTAAAATGTGGAGTCAACACATTTCCATGAGTTCGGGGGACCCCTAAATGGCCTCTAGGACTTTTTTTTTTTTTTTAAGATTGAAAAAATCGACTTAGGTATCTACTCTTTCTAATTAAAAATTAAAAGAGAAATAAAATCAGGCACAAATCCAGGTTTAATGAAGCTAGAAACTTTTGCATTGCAAGAAACCCTCTTAGGGAAGAATACAAAATCATGGCTACAAATTGCCAGAACTCCACCCAGAGTTTCTGAAGTAGCTTTGCAATTAGGGTCCCTACACTGAAACGTCATTAGTATCACAGTCAATTCACTGTGGAATAAAAATAGGCCATTTTACTCTGAACAAATGCATGTTCATTCTTAACTTCTGTGAAAAAGAGATAGTGCTTATGGAACAATAAAGCAAAGAAACAACATGTTGACTTTCATAGTTTCTATAAGCAGCCAAATAATCCATTGAATGCAGCTTTTGTTTCATATTTTCCTGTACTAGGATTTGTTTCTAAAGAGATGTTAGGAGGGAGCAAGGAGGGAAAGGGGCCCAGTCTGTGATCCTTCTGCTTTCAGTATGGAGCAATGTACTCATTCCATTTAGGAAGTAAAGATGGGTTGGGATTTTTAGGAGCATGTTCGAGAGATAAAACATGTACAGAAATAACTATAGCCCCAGATAGAATGTGATATTGTTTAGCTATTTGTCCCCACCCAAATTTCATGTTGATTTGTAATCCCTAATACTGGAGGTGGGGCCTGGTGGAAGGTGTTTGGATCATGGGGGTGGATCCCTCATGGCTTGGTACTGTCTTTGAGATAGTGAGTGAGTTCTCATGAAATCTAGCCATTTAGAAGTATGTGGCAGGCCCCTCCCCTCTCTTTTCCACCTGCTTCTGCTTTGCCATGAGTAAAAGCTCCCTGAAGACCTCCCCAGAAACTGAGCAGATGCTAGTGCCATGGTTGTACAGCCTACAGAACCATGAACCAATTAAACCTTTTTTTAAAAGAAAAATTACCGAGTCTCAGGTATTTATTTATAGCAACACAAGAACAACTTAATCCAGAATGCATTTCCTTTTTAGGGGGCAGTGAGACTGCCAGCTGAGGAAATAGGAGCTTTCATGGGAAAGATAACATTTCCATGTGACTTTCATTGATGGGTGACATTCAAAGGTGTGTGGATGCAGTGAGATGGAATTTCAAGCAGAGGACTTGATGCAAACTGTGAAAGGGGGATGGGCATCAGGACAGCTCTGTGTGTCAGATGCAGGACAGAGGGTGAAAGTGAGAAGGGAGGATCCTCCATGGAGAGTTGGCAGGCAAGGTGGATTTTGCCCTTTTGTTGAGTGGGCAATGGAGATTCCATGAAGAATTTTGAGTTGGGAGTGACCGCACCTTTGAGGAAGATCAATGGACAATGTCAGGGTGATCTGGAGATCAGATCCGCTTAACCTGTCACTTTACAGTTGAATAAGCTTTGGCCCAGAAGACGCAGCAGCTTGTCAAGACCACAGTACAGGTTAGGGAGTCAACTTAGGTCTCTAGATAGGCAGTTTTCCTTTCTTGCCACCAAAACAATCAAAGTTCAGGATCCATGTCTTGTCCTGTAACTTAGTTCACAAAAACCTTGTTCCTGCCTATAACAAGGAAGTGGAAAAGGGCAAGATAAAGACTATTTGATGGCTAACTAAAATATTGGATATTTATTTGACTACAAACATAATTTTTCAAGTTCTTTTTTATATAAAGCAGAACTGTCCAATAGAAATCTGTGAGACATACTCTAAACAAACTTTTCTTGTAGCTGTCAATGAAAAGAGTCAAACTCAGTAAATATTTGAAGAGATTTATTCTGAGCCAAATATGAGTGACCAAAGGACGATGACACAGTCCTCAGGAGATCCTGAGAACATGTGCCCAAGGTAGTCAGGCCATAACTTAGTTTTATACATTTTGGGGAAACATAAGACATCAATCAATACATGTAAGATGTACATTGGTTCAGTCTGGAAAGGCAGGACAATTGGAAGTGGGGGCTTTCAGGTCATATGTAGATTCAAAGATTTTCCGATTGGCAGTTGGTTGAAATAGTTATTATCAATAGAAAGGAATGTCTGGGTTATAATAAGGGGTTGTAGAGACCAAGGTTTGATCATGCAGATGGAGCCTCCAGGTATCCTGCTTCAGAGAAAATCGATTAGAAAGTTTCTTATCAAACTTAAAAGTCTGCTCTATCAGTAATTCCAAAAGGGAGGAGGGCATGATGAGGAACGTCCAGTTTCCCATTCCCATCATGGCCTGAAGTAGTTTTTCAGGTTAAGTTTGGAATGCCCTTGGCTGAGAGGAGGGGTCCATTCAGATGGTTGTGGGGGGACCTTAGAATTTTAATTTTGGTTTACATAGCTACATTTAAAAAGTTTCAAAAATGTTAAATTAATTTTAATAACATATTTTTATTTAACTCAGTAGATACAAAGCATTATCATTAACATGTAATTATAGGGTAAGAAAAAATACTTTTCATTTTACCCTTAAAAGTTCTCAGCTGGGGCCTTTTAACAAAAGACAGATTAGCAAGAAAAAAAATGCACATTTATTTAATACAGGTTTTACTTGATGTGGGAGCCCTCATAGGAAATGAAGACCCAAAGAAGCAGTTGGAGTTGAATGCACAAAGAAGAGTAAGTTATAAAAATGTGACAAGACAAACAGGCTTGGGCTAGGCAGCCCATGGTGGAAAAGTAATTAGGAAGATAAGGGTTAGTTTAACAAGGTTTGTTTGTACAGATTTGTCTCAGCCTTCACTTCCAGTCTCTGGTGATAAGACTGTTACTTCCCTCCTGACACAGGGAAGACATCTCTCATAAGGGGGTTTTATCTCCTTTTAGGAAGAAAAAGGGGTCACCAGAGTACCCTTCTAGGACCTACTGTTTTAAGTGCCTTTACCTCAAAATAATATTTATGCCAAGGTGATATATTTTGGGTAGCATATTTTGTCACGCTGCACAATATCAATAGAGGTATCATTAAGATATTTTACTTTGTGTTTTACTGAGTCTTCATTATTTTGTAATTATGGCACATCTCTATTCAGACTGGTCTCATTACAAGAGCTCAATAGCCATGTGCAGGAGGTGGCTATCGTATTGGACAGCACAGGTATAAAACTTTTGACTAAGGATTAAAAGGGGGTGATTTCTGAATATCTAGTGTGACATTTCATATTTTAGTTGCTTTCACCTATGTCCCATCTAGCAGGTATTAGGAATTGTAAGAAAAACTAAATAGCTATTCCCAAATTCAGACCTCTGTGTGAAACAGATCCTCATTTTTTATTCTCTAGTTAGACATCTGAGTGAGGACTCTGCATAGATTTCAAGTACACGGCCATTCTTTTCCTTGGCTCACTAGTCTCAGAAATCTCCATTCTTTCAGAAGTTCATACCTTTTCTCAATAAATTTTTTCCATGTAAAAGTCAGTGTTTAATATCAACAAAAAAAAAAGTCAGAAGAAGTACCAAGCCTGTTCCTTGACAGGAAGTGCTGGGGAGTGATTTTCTTCCCCAGCCCCTGTTTGATTTCTACCCATTTCAGCTGCTGCTTTTTGTCACCTATGCTCCCAGCCACCTGTTCTCTGAATATATTCTTTTCCCAACTGGCTTCTCCATTTGTTTTGATATTGGGCAAAGCAGATTCCAGCTATCACTCATTCTGTGCACTCATTTATTAAGCCCATTCAGTCTGAAAGCTTTTTTCTCATTCAGCCCCCCAAACAACGTCACAGACATCTTTTCCAAATCGAATTCTAATACCTAAAAAAAATCCTCAGTGGATCTAGCCAGTAAGTGAGAGGGAAGGCAAGATAGGGGAGGACTTTAAGATGTCTTGGGTTTTATATTACTCAGATGACTTGTTGTAGCAGATACTTTTGAGGACCCTTCATTGCAAGGACCTGAGACTCTCAGCGAACACAGCTTCTTCAATTCTGCTTTCTCACAGGGTTGGCCAGAAGTGGTGGGGAGTCGGTGTCCCTGGTAGCAGCCTTCAGCTAATGACCCAGGGAGTTGGAGAGTACATACCCCAGCTCCCTCACCCCTCAGGTGTAACAACTCTGTGGAATGTTCTATAGCCTCCCAGAGGTCCCCAGCTGGACTAAGTTCAAGTTGCCTACAGCAGTCATATACTTTTTTTAAAAATTTTATTTTGCAGTCTGGGAGCATAGATTCCAACTGCCCTGTATATATGTTGCTAAGCAGTCACTTCTTTATAAACCTTTCTTCTATTACCTTCCTTCTCCTATCTCATTCTTCCACTCTGCCTGTCAAAGCTCCCTGTTTGATCTCTTAAATAAACTGCTTTCACTCAAATCTTTGCCTTAGGGCCTGCTTTTGGGGAACCCATCCTAAGATCTTTGCCCTTTCCAACATTGCTTAGAAGCCAGTTGTGTTTATGACCCTTGTAACCGTAATGATGTAGTCTTGGGCTGTAGTGCACCCAGTGTAACATTCAGAGTCCACAGGATTTTCTCTCCAAATTCCTTCTGTTCCCAACAGTACCTGGGGACGGGCCTAGTGTTCTTCTTGGTGGACCCAACTCTCTTCTCTATCATCATTCATGCAGCCTCCACTCTGCTGCCATCTCTGCCACCTCTGGCTTGTGCCATCACAACATTTGTGACCTTGCCACTGAACTAGATGCTCTCGCCTGCTCATGCTGCCCTCTTTTATGTTTAGAAGGCTGTCTGCTTTCAGGTAGTACAGTGATTTTTAGGCTTTCAAAGAAGGTGACCTTGGTCTCTGTTTCTTAGAGACCAGCTAGTATTGGGCTCTTGTTAGCCATGGCTAACAGGTTCCTTGCAAGTCAATTAAGGCAGGTTCTCTTGGGACTGAGACAGGGGACACTTTGCCTGGAATCCCTCCTGAAATTCAGACTGTGTTCTATATGTCTCTTTTCTTTCATGTGAGGTCCTGGGTCAGCCCAGGCCTGGTCCACCATGCCAGGGGATTTCATTGTTCCAGTCTCAATGTGCTGGCGAGCCACACATCCTCATTACCCATTGCTCCAAAAGGTTCCCAGGTACAGAAGTGTCATGCTACTCTGGGAAGTCTTACAGAGTCTGGAGAGGAGCACAGTGGCCATGAGCACTGACTCTGGAAAGAACCAGATGGCCTGGGCTCGACTCCAACTCTGACTCCTACCAGCAGATGATCCAGGACCTCTCTGTGCCTCAGTTCCTCTCTTTACAAAATAGGACTAATAATATGACTTACTTCATAAGGTTGCTGGCAAAATTAAATGGCTTTACAAATGGAAAATATGCAGTACATTGGGCACACTGCTTATTATTTAGTGCACGTGCACACACGTGTATACATGCACACACACCCCACACACACAACCATTCTCCAATCTCAGACACACTACCACACAACCTAGTCGTCAAAAATAGCCTTAACTGGTCATATTTAGTAAGGCTGCTTTAAAATAATAATAATAATAATAATACCAAGTTTATGATCAAAGAGCAAGGCCATCCTAGGGAACACATCTCTAATGTAAATGTTGAATCAGAGGTGGCTCCTAGGTGGAGACCCAGGTTCTTTATTAGTGGGAGTGTTCAGGAAATGGGGAGATTTAGGGTTCAGGTTCCTTGGCCTAGAACCCCCTCTAGAACCTGAAAAAACCCATCTGACGTTCCTGGGCAGCCCAGGCCTCCTCTTCCTGGTAAACACTCATGGCCTACTATTTAGTGAACAGAGTTAATCCACAGAAAAACAACTTACTTTATTGAAACTATGATAGGCATGAGGATGGGATCTCTGCCCACAGCCCATGAAGTCCCCACTGTCTTAGGGGAAGGAGTACCATTGGCCCCTGAGAGGAAAAATTCTGCTCATCCTCAGATCTATGGATTTTGACACCCTCAATGGGGGTCTTCCCTTGCCCAGTTCTTCCCTTTCCCACTTACTACTCCATGACTTCAGACAAGCTACACATCTCTCTGTTTCAGCCTAGCTACCTGCAAGATGGAGGTGCCAGTACCACACTTATAGGGCTGCTGATACCACCATCACTATAGTCACTGTCAGTGCTATTGTCCTCTCATTCTTGTTGGCCCACTGTATCTCTGTTGGTGAATCCATCTGCTTCCTTTATGCTGGCTCCTTCCCAGAGTCATACAAGGTCCTGATACTGCTCCCTGGGTATCTTCTCTTTCAGATTGTACCAATATTTTCTATTTTCCTAACCTTCTCTCTTCCATTACATATAAAAATGGAAACAAAAACAAAACCCCAAGCATTACTGTGGGAAAAGTAAACAAAACAAAGCAAAACAATAAAACCAGCACCAAGCTCATCCTTACTTTCAGTTGTGAGTGTTCATCACCCATTCCTGGTGGCAGGGAAGTTTGGGTGATAGGAGGCTGGCTTTCCATTCTCTACAGAAAGCTCCACATACAATTAGGGTAAAATACAACCTTCTTTCTTTTGGGATTTCACTCCCGAAACCAAGGAACTATACGTAAGAATAGAGAATCTACCATAATCACCATAAGTTATATTTTTTAAGTGAATAATTCCAAGCCAGTTAAGTCTTCATTTTTTTAAAAAGTCTTTTTTGTTGTTGTTGAGACAGAGACTCACTCTGTTACCCAGGCTGGAGTATACTGGTATTATCTCTGTTCACTGCAACCTCCACCTCCCAGATTCAAGCGATTCTTGTGCCTCAGCCTCCTGAGTAGCTGGGTTTACAGGTGTGCGCCACCATGCCTGGCTAATTTTTGCATTTTTAGTAAATGTAGAGTTTTGCCATGTTACTCAGGCTGGTCTCAAACTTCTGGTCACAAGTGATCTGCCTACCTTGGCCTCCCAAAGTGCTGAGATTCCAGGTGTGAGCCACTGTGACTTGGCCTTAAAAAAAGAAAAATCTTTACATCCCTTGTAAGTTGGATTCCTAGGTATTTTATTCTCTTTGAAGCAATTGTGAATGGAAGTTCATTCCTGATTTGGCTCTCTGCTTGTCTGTTACTGGTGTATAAGAATGCTTGTGATTTTTGCACATTAATTTTGTATCCTGAGACTTTGCTGAAGTTGCTTATCAGCTTAAGAAGATTTTGGGCTGAGACGATGGGGTTTTCTAAATACACAATCATGTCATCTGCAAACAGGGACAATTTGACTTCTTCTTTTCCTAACTGAATACCCTTGATTTCTTTCTCTTGCCTGATTGCCCTAGCCAGAACTTCCAACACTATGTTGAATAGGAGTGGTGAGAGAGGGCATCCCTGTCTTGTGCCAGTTTTCAAAGGGAATTTTTCCAGTTTTTGCCCATTCAGTATGATATT
>NC_045456.1:11371315-11427580 GCF_002776525.5 Piliocolobus tephrosceles | reverse complement strand
AAAAAAAAATAAATAAAAAAAAAAAAAAAAGAAAAATCTTTTCCAGTCTAGCAAACTTTGTTGTTGTTAGTTTTAATATTAGTATGGGATTTACTCTGTGAAAGACACTGTGCTCTGTAGACATTTAATTATCATTCCTATTGGGTAAGGTAGGAATTATTGTATTAATTAATGTATTTTAGTTATTTCTTTGAAAATTGGGGTTCAGAGATGATCAGTAACATTCCTAGGGTCACAGAGTTTGTTAGTGGCAGAACTAAGATTTGAATCTAAGTTAATGAGATCCCAAAGCCCATGATCTCTATAACCTGTCTTGTATGTATCTGCAAGCAAATTCTGAAGTTTGATTAATATGCATCTTGTTACCTGGGAAGCAGGTATTAATAGACTATTGATATAAATTTAATCATAAATTAAGAGGTCTGAAGGATCTACTCTACACTAACCTTTCATAGTGATTTTGAGTCTTGTAAACCAATTTTTTTTTTTTTTTTTTTTTTTGAGACGGAGTCTCGCTCTGCCCCCCCGGCTGGGGTGGCGCAGTGGCGCGATCTCGGCTCACTGCAAGCTCCACCTCCCGGATTCATGCCATTCTCCTGCCTCAGCCTCCCAAGTAGCTGGGACTACAGGCGCCTGCCACTACGCCCGGCTAATTTTTTTTTTTTTAGTAGAGATGGGGTTTCACTGTGTTAGCCAAGATGGGTAAACCAATTTAAAATGTATTCTCCAAGCTAAGTATATCTTTACTGAATTTTTCTGTCATTGTGAAGCCCCTCACCTTTTCCTTGACCCATGGATCCTCCATGCTGCCTGCTAAAGGGCCCGCAGGCAGTTACGGATCTTAGTAAACTGCAGGCCTGGGCCCAGGTAGGTGCGTGGGTCAGGGCAGGGAGCCAGCCCCAGCTTCTCCATCAGGCACAGGGCTGAAGGCCCAAAATACTTTTAATTCTTTTAAATACAGAAGAAAAAAATGGAACTTTTGGTGAAAGTTTTAGTATATAATATTAATATATTTTTCATCTTTATACCAAGTAATTGTAGAATATAATTTTAATTCTTTTATGGATGAAGGACACACAAAGGCAAAAGTGCCTTGGGCCTACAGAAGGTATCCTGTGGCACGTGGCAGCTGGAACCAAGGGCTGAAGTAAAAACTAACTTCAAACAAATCTAGTTTTATTTGAATGCTTATGGGCATTTAAACTACTCTAGGGCTAGGCCTGGAGAAGTTCAAGAGAACACCATGTAGTGATAGGAAAATAGCACCAAGTTGCTATCTACAAACCCGAAGGAAATTAGACTCATTTTGGGGGGCACAGGTATACTCATGTTAGAGTTTCTTGCAAGGTTTCTATCAGCTTGCCCTTGGCCAGTCAGCCACACAAACTTTATGCTTAATCACCTCAGGGCAAATGGATGTCCCATGTCAAGATAAGTCTGCAATGAGGAGGTCCAGAAATTTCCAGAAAGGTCAATGTCTATATCTGCACTGTTCAATTCGTAACCATCAGGTATAGGTAGCTATTGCATTTACATCTAACTTAATTTAAATGGAATGAAATTAAAAACCCATTTCCTCACCCATACTAGCCACATTTCAAGTGCTCAGTAGCTATCACTGCAGAAATTTCCATTGGACAGCGCTGATCTAGACTGTATTAAAAGTTTGTTTCAGATCATTGGCTTTGTGATTTCCCAGAAGAAAACTCTTAAGTTACAGACCCCTTGGAGAAGAATCCTCGGGCTTCCAGATCGTGTTTTTGGTAGTGTCAAAGCTGCCCTTGCAGAGTTCCATCTGGTGCTGTGAGGACCAAATGTTTAGGGTGAAGGCCAAGTGAAGAACAAAGTAGGCGTACATGCTTTAATGGAAATATAAGAATTATTTGCAGTTAGTTACACTGTTATTTTTGAATGTTTTTCAAGTTCTTGAGATCAAGTTGTTCTAGTAAGCAAATTATGTCTTCAGAAATCTTATTTGTGCCAATAAACTGATGAGTATACTCTTCATAGTGCAGAGATAAATTTTAGCTTAGACAAGGTCAAATGGTGACACATGCTAAATTGGTGCACTCTTAATTAATGATGTTTTAGTCTATCATTTTCTCTAACAAACATTTTGTTTTAGCTGTGTTTTCAGAGTTTGAATTGCCTAAGTGACTAATTAAAATATAAGACACATTGGATTTCTCCATAACTATGTGAACCATCTTCCTTTTTTTTTTCTTTGCTAGTATTTGTTATCTCACTAATTTATCAGACTGGTGTAAAGAAATGATGAATAGCACCCTTGCCAGGCCCAAAAGCTCACATAGAGCATTTGTGTGTTTTTACACTTTTGTTCTTGATATTTTCTTAACATAAATTTAAGAAACTCTGAAAAATCTCCATTTGAATGAAGACAAATTATTAGTAATCTTTATTGCATAGATATATCAGAAAGTATCTCTTGAAGTTCATTACAGGAGCATAGATTTTTCCAAATTGTATTCTGAGCTACCCTCCGTAGGGCTCCATGAACTATGATAATAGGTATTAAGAGAAAAAAAAATTGCATGGCCAACTAGTGTAGTAAAAACTACACATGGACCTTATAAAGGTTCTGATACATATTTCAGTAAATTAATCTGTGGAATATAGTTTTATTTAGCAGTTCTCTCATTTATTTTTGTTTCAGATCACTCCTCTTTAAAGCTTTTTGTTTGTTTTGGTGAACAGCTATTATCATTGAACAGTATGTTGGTATTATTTCTGGAAACTTTGGGAAAGTATAATATGGGCCTCAAGTAGAAACTAATAAACTCCCCTCCTCTGTTTACTGTCTCCTGTAATTTGGAATGTTTGTTTTGTAAAAGCATTCCTTCTGCAATGCACTCTAGATGATGGACAGATTGACATACCGTCCCACCTTCCTGTGCCTCCTCCCCCAACTTCTGCCCTCTCAAGCTTCCCAACTTCCCTGAGTAGTGACTGGTTGAGTTGTTCCTTGTGACAAAAGGGATTCATTCTGTCACTTGACTAGAGCAGGGGAGAGATGTGTTTGTGGAAGTGTAAGACCTGGATTGCAGACAAGAACATGCCTTCCCAAAATGTCATAGGCAGGGGTTAGGAAAGCTGAAATAGCCATGCACTCTGTTCCTTAGATAGTGAAGCTTCCAGGCCAGAGCTGATATTTACAGCGATATGACCCTATCAATTAATGTCACCTTGGTAGTGAAAGCACATCTCCTATCTTCCCATTTCCACACCAACCCCCTTGCAAAAGCATGTAAAAATGTCCTGCATTTGAGTGCAAGATGTTGCATGCATCTGTCAGTGTTACATTTTGTCTTGCTGAATTTCACCTATCCTTCCTAGCTTCCAGAATCCTTAAATGCAGCTCAGGGAAGGACCTCACTAGACAGCCTGTTTTCTAATTCTGGCTCTGCCTCTCGTAATCTGCATTTAACATTTCTCTATGCCTCAGTTTTCTCATCTGCGAAATGGGGAAAATAAGACAATCTGTATCATAGGAGTATTGGGAGGACTGCATGAGCTAATTTATGTAAAGCATTGAGGAACATGCTTGGCATAGAATAAGTGAACAGTAAGGGCACCCACTATTATTATTTCAAGCTTGACCTTTCATGAATGTCTTATTCAACTCTTCTAGCTTTGGACCCTCTAGAAATTTGATCAGGTTTCTACCTCCATCCCCATTCAAATCATTAATAGAAATATTGAAGGGGAGAGAACCATTTGGTGTGCCACTGGTGAGTCCTTCCTAGGTGATGGAGACCTATTCATTGTACAAGAGACCTGTTCATTGTACAATACTTTTTTGAGCAGGGCCATTCATGAAGCTAGAAATCATGTCACCATACTCCTTCAAACACCCATGGTTCCATCCTGTTCCCAAAAAGGATTTTTTAAATGTAATATTTGCTAACAAAGACCAACATCAACTCTACAAATTTCTGACCAGTATAACTTAATGGTGGGGCAGAGTTGGGTATCAGAATAATCTGGAGAGATTCTGGGACTATTACTTGATTTTTTTTTTCATTTTGTGTTATGAGATGTTGTGGAAGTGATTAAGAGTCAGAAAGAATGAGATGAGCAAACACATAGAAATATTCGTGATATGCTGGGGAAACTCAGGCAGGTAATTTGACGTGCATGTGTTCATGTAACTTAGGTGTTTCTTTTAGGCAGGGATAGGAGAGAAGGGGTGGGCACATTGGAGAGAATAGAGCAAGCTAAGCCCAGACATGAAGGTGAGGTCTAGAGGATATAAGCAGGCTTTTTAGGCTGTTGCTGACCCAAATCTTTTAAGCAAGGAATCCTCTAATCAAACTCTGAAGAAAGATTATGGGAAAGCATTTGAATACTTGCTTGCTTTTTATTTCTCTTTTCTGAAGCATTTTCCTCTGACATGCTTCTTAACAAGAGTCCAGCATTCAGCAGCCCCAATGCTGTATCTAAGGATTAAATGTACATCGGTTGCATATATCAAATAATAATCCTCACACAAACCCTCATATGTACTTGCATTTAGGACAATTCTGTGGACAAACAAGTCTGACACTGATTTCCTGGTTTGGCCTTTATACTTAATAGTGGTGTAAATAGATAAGCACATAGGGAATTTCTCTGTTAGTCAAGCACGTTGTGATGCATCCCGCTTCTACTCAGCTGACCTTCGCAGGGAACAATAACCCCACTTCTTCCATGATGGTTCTTTTCTTTAAATGAGCAGAATGCATTTTGTATACATTTAGATGTTTACAAAAGAAGACTAGCAAAATGTAAAAATAAAGACACATACACACATGCACACACACACACAAACATCTGTACATTCAGACATCCAACTGTCCTTGACAGATGTATTTTGAGGTGATTATTTGCATTTTAGAAGAATCCTGTTTTTTTGTGAGAAAATCTTACTATCATTTTCTTCTTAATCATGGTCATCCTGTTATATATAAAAATACTCATTGTAAATGCAGCCCAATTTTCTCATCTGTAATATGAGGAGAACCCCCTTTATCATGTGAATGGTTTTGGCCAGTGTACAGTTTGCCTCAGAAAGGAGGCACTGAATTAAATGATATGAATAAGATCGCTTTGAATTCTATGATTTCTGTGATGCTGTAATGAAATTCATGAAACACACTTATGCTTTTGAGTAAGCCCCATGTACTGCCATTTTGTGATTAGCAGAATGTTGGGATATGCACAAGAACCCCTCTGCTTTTTTCGTGCCTTATAAAGGATTTCATGTTGTTATAGCTTTGATAAAACTGATCATAGACTGAGTGGGAATTATATCTTATGATAGACTTTTTGAAAATTCTTGTGTCACTGTGTAGACGTTGCCCCAAATGAGTTGATCAAAAGCTAAAGAATGTGGGAATTTAAGAAAGTCAAGTGCATGACATTTTGGTGTCCTCCAAAGAATGAAAAAAAAATGGCCCATTGATTTTTTTCATTATAGTAAATGCAGAAATGAAAGTGATAACGCTCTTTGGCACATTACGCAGCTTGAGTATACCTGACCTTCAGGAATCTTGAGCCTGCACAGCAAACACTCTCTCTGGAGGCATCCATCCTGATTTGGCCTAAGTCAAGGACTCTTGGGAGAATGGTCAGTTCCAAGTGCTATCTCTATTGAGTCATAGCTGGGGCAGGATGCAAGAGAAGGTCCATCTTTTCATTCAACATTGTTCATTCACTGAATGTCTGATATATTCTGTGCACTATCTAGATGTTAGGAATGCACTGATGAACAAGGCAAGACCAAATGTTTACTTAGGGAGATGATTGTGTTGGAGGTGGACGGTTTGGGAGAAGACAAGTAAACAGGCAATTTTAAAGTTCAAGGAAGAACAGTGTGATATGGGAGCCCTTAAGAGAGATAGCTAACCAGGTCCTGGTGAGTCTCAAAGCCCAAGGAAAGGTTGATCTCCCTCCCTGATAGGGTCAGCCTCCCAGGTAAAGAAAAGACTTGCCAAAAGGTGCCAAGAATTTGAGACAATGGTGATCATAGAGCAATTGGGAGCCTTGTCAGAATTTGCAGATTGACAGCAGCAGAAGGCATGGTTGGAGGCCATTAGGGGCAGCCCACAGAGGACTTTGTATGCATATAAAGGAGTTTGGCTATTACCTGGATAGCAGTGGGGAACTAGTGGGAATGGAGTGGGCTTTAAGAAAGAAAATACTATAATTAGGTTTGGAATCTAGGCTTGTAAGCAGCAGACTAAGTGCTGAGTTATTGAGTTGAGACCAAGAACAAGTGTTGAGTTGAGACCAAGTGTCAAGTTGTAGTCATCCAGGAGAGATGAATCAATTATCTAAGTTTTGTTGGAGATCGGCTCAGAAAGGTAGGATCAAGAACTTCTAAAGACATGGATTTGAATGAAGACTTAAAGGTAACATTTTACTACTCAGTAATGATAAATATTGCATTATTTAGGATAGTTTGAACACTAATGAAGTACAATACCCAATTAACAGTGGCTAAATGTTAAAGGGCTTTATTATGTCACATTTGAGATATTTGGGTGTTGGTAGCAGTGCTGCTCAGCGATGTCATGGCTCTGTTTCTCAGTAGTCAGTTTTATTTCTGTCTCAGGGGTATAAGGTGACTGCCACCCATCTGACAAACATGCCCTCCTCTGGCAACATCCAAAGTCAGACAGAAGGGGTGCGTTTCTCCTCACTTAGCTCTTCTGAGAGTTTAATCTTCCCTTCACTTCTCTTAAGACTTTTTCTGGCATCTGATTGGCTACCATGAAGTCACATATTCATGGCAGAAGGGATGATATTACTGTGACTGCTTTAGACCAATTGTGATATACGCCTTGGGTATAATGCCGTTCAAATCCTGAACAAAATCCAAATCCAGTTAACAGAGAAAAAAGGGAACCAGGCTATGACTAGGCAATCCTACTGTTAAATGATTCTATAGCTATTCATGACTCTCAACCAGAGAAGTGGGAGTGCCTTAAAATGGGGTTGCTACTAAAAACTAAGGGAGATAATATTTTGCCTTTTCCTTTCTAAAGCAACAAATATCCCCACTCAAACATCCTTAATTATAACACTAATGCTTGGGTGCTATGCCTTAGTTTGGCGTGTCTATCTTATATGACTGTGATGTTATAGAGAAGTGCAATTCAATTTCCCTGGCACCCAAAGGAAGAAATGAGAAAGCTTCACCCTCCTGAAAAAGATTATACTTGCTATTTTCCAAATTCATCTTATCATTTCAATTGTGTACAGAATTTCCCTGCCTTTTTTCTTTATAATTTTTCTCTGCCAAGATGTAACATCTCCAGTTTTTTGCAGACCAGTCTTCTCTTGGTGATAAATGAGATACAATCCTAGGTAAAATATGTTATACTTTATCATTTGACTTGGAAAAGTGTTAGTTTCTAACAGGATTGAGTAATGGACACTATTTGTCCCTCCTTTTAAAAAGAGTGCTTTGATAATTTGTTGTATGATTTATTCAATAATTTCATTCAGCCAATTTATTAGAATTTGGCTAACTGAATCTTGGGGAAGGCATGGGCACATGAACCAATACAGCATACGATTTCTGACTTTAATGTCAAGAGAACAGCTCTCTCTATAGTGCCTCACAGGTGTGTTAGGAGATGAGCTGATTGAGCACACTGCTAGGAGGAGCTTAGGAAATGATGAATATTTTTACATTGTTAACCATTTATTTCTCTTGTTTTCTGAGTAAATTAGCTCAGCGGGTGAGTCAGTGGTTTATACTTCAGTGTCTTCTTCCTTTTTTTCTGTATCGTTCTTCCCTTCTGTGCCTCATGTCATGTGGTTTCTATTGCTTGGGGAGATTTGTCTTCCCTTCACCTCACCTCATTTCCTCTACTTTCAGTCTGGTTTTTAAATGCCAGCCTTGCCAGGAAAGGTTTAAAATATGATAGTGTTGTTATTTTCCCTGTGGTTTCTGACTTTTTCTCATTCACCTTGCATTTCTTCTATCTATCATTGAAACTGAATATTTTAAAGTTTACTTGTATTCTAATCTCTAGACCTGTGTTGTCTAATTCAGTAGACACCAGCCCATATATAGCTATTGAAATGAAATTAACAACACGAAGTGAGATTTAAAAATCCAGTTGCTCTGTTGCACTAGGGGCATCTCAATGTTCAAGATGCACAGATAGCTAGTGGTCATCATATTGGACAATGCAGATAGAACACTACCCTCATTGCTGAAAGTTCTATTGAGAAGTGCTACACTAGATGCTTGCCAGTCTTGCCTTTTTAAATTCTTATGGAATGTTGAGGGTGTACAGAGTACAAGGCAGTGAGATGGGTCTATGTCTCTTTAGATGAGGAATTGAAGAGGTAAGGGGCTGTTTCTGACCTGGCCCACCATAGTTTCCAAGGCTACAGTTAATGGGATTGAATATTGATGCAGAAGAGAAGAAAACCCTGAGCACATGAGAAGGCCCAAGTTAACATTGAGAAAGGTCAGTGCCTTCTTGCAGGTGTGGGAGCCTTAGGCCAAGACCCAGCCATGGCATCCAGATAAATACAGTATTTCCTGAGAGGGGTTTAAAAGCAATCTGCACATCCAGACCTTGGTAAGGAAGTAATGTCATTAGCTTGGGTAGTGCAGAATGAGGAGGCCAGAGTAAATGCTAGGACACAATTTTGGGAAATTCTATTTTGAAATAGAGAAGCAACTTTCCCCAGAGCCAACCATCTTGCATAGCCGTTGTCCTGCAATGTCAGGGCTCTGCTCCCTCATAGTAGCCAGGGAAGTATGGAGACATGGAGGTTGACTGTGATAGTCAACAAACAGCACTTCCTCCCCCAGGGAAAACAAGTGGATTTCTATGTTAGCATTAGCAAGACAGTGCTATCAAATACTAGCTTCATGCTGTATGGAGCAGAGGTGATGAAGAATTTACTACTGACTGATTTAGTCTGAGCCTCATTCCAAAAACGATTCAGGTAATGATTCAAGACTTAATTTTCTTTATAATGCCCAAAGGTAAAATAAATAGGTCAGATTAAAAAAACATGTGCTCAATTCCTGGCTTTGATACTTCACAAGCCTTACCATTGATTAAACTTACTGAGCCTCAGTTTTCTCTTCTGTCACTTGGGATTGAAACTTAAAACTGTTTTAAAAATGGCTAACTATATAAAGTGCTTAATGCAGTGATGATGGTGTGTTACTTTGTCATTGCTTTTCAAATGAACAGGAAAGCCACTTCCACATATTGATGGGTTTTCTTTTTAGGAGCAGTAAAACATTTCACATATCTGGTACTTTTGGAAAATGCAATAATAAGAGGCAGACATGTATTTTCTTTAATGTTGTGTAGTACCCATATTTATATTTCTGTTATTTCTATTGATAAAAGATTATTTGAAAACATATTTAAGCGACAGAAGTAGCAACATGTATGTGTATCTTATATCACCTTATTAATCTGTTCTTGACACTCCCCATTCTAGTTTCTACCACCCCCTACACATGTGCGTACATATAGATGACCTTATATTTTACAGAAACGTGGAGGTAATTGGAAAAAAATTTCCCTTAAATACATTAAGATGGACTGCTTACATCGTTATGGCTTGTTTTGGAAGAAGATGGGGTTTCTTTGTTACAATGCTAATCATCCCAAAGCCTTAGATTCTCTCCCCTCCATCTTGTGACTTTAATGATCACTTCTCTTCCCAAATCTTTGATCTTCCTAGCTCCCTGGCTGTATCTGCATGGTTAATTAGCATGCTCAAATCCCTGGTTGGGTAAAAAAATAAATAAAAAGGCTTTTCCTCTAGCCCACTTCCTTTGCTGCCTCTCTCCTTAATGGTTTCCCTAGGAGGCTTCCCTGTCAAGTCCAAAGGCCAGTTTTTGATCTTCATCTTCCTTGAACTGCACGGTAACATTTGTCAGTACCACTTTACTACCTGAACTTTTCTCTCCTTTTGGTTTCTAGTTCTTCACTTTATCTTAATTCTCCTATACTTCTTTGACTCTTCTTATTCTTTGCTGGATGTTCCATTTCCATCAAATGTTGTGGTTCCCAGAGGATTGTCCTTGGCTGCCTTTAAGGCCTCATAGTACATTCTATCCCAGGATGATCTTATCTGTCCTCATGGCTTCAAATGTCATTTATATGCTAATTACTCTTAAATCATTGGCACTGGATTCTCTCCCCATCTCCTTATCTATACTTCCAAATACAGGACATTTTCTACATGGATATCCTACAGCAATATCAACTTCATCATTGCCAAATTTTATGAATGATCTTTTCTCCCAAACCTCTTCTTGTTTCTCCTATTCCTGAAATCAGTCAGTGGTAGCAAAGTTCACCCAGTTTCCTCACTAGGCATCACATTGCAAAGCCTCCCCCCTCTCCCACAGTTTCTGATCACTTCTTAGTTCTACCTTGGGCGTGTATCCCAAATCTGGTCTCCTTTCCTTTTGATGGCACTCGTGGTCTTAGTCTTACCCTCATCCCTTCTGCTGGGGGTTGTTGTATCCTACTCAGGCTTCATCCTGCCAGCTTCTTCCTAATTCAGTTTGTCACCACATTACTGTAAGAGTTATTTTCCTACAAAAAAACAGCACTTGTAATTTCACTTCTCTGCTTGAAAACTCTGCTGTCTGTGGCCTAGGGAATAAAAATTCATAGGCCTGTGCTTGGCAAACATATGTTTTTCAATGCTTTCCAGACAGTGACTTGGAACACACCTGAAGCTGAACAAGTTGGATTTACTGCCCATTGCAGTGAGAGAGAACACACCTCCTGGGGAACTGTGGGGAGTCTCAGTTAAAAGATTATTAGAAAATACTTCTTACAGAATTTGAGATAGTGTTAAGTGATTCGGGGGAAAGGAAGCAGGACTTTGCTTTGGATTGGATACTTTAGGAAGTAGCGGCAATTCTGATTACAAATAGTATAGTACATAGTATACAATAATAGTACCAACTGAAAAGTGTTGTTGTGGGCCTTAATGTATATTAAGTGCTTAGAACATTTCCTGAGACACAGTAAATAGCAAATAAGTATTATCTATTATTGTTTTTGGTAGTGTTACCTATTATTATTGTTGCCTTATTTCTAAAGTATCAACAATGAATTCAGTGCCTCACCCGTATTCTACCACCATTTTTTAATTAAAGAAAGACTAATAAATTAAAATTGACTTGTATTGAAAAAGCCAAGGCTGTTGACTCTGGAATTAATATTAGGTAATTTTGCTTGAATTTAGTGCAAGTCAACCTGTGCTTTTTAAGTATTTTCACTTTCAGAACTCATATAGCAATGCTTTTTAAATTTTATGTACCATTTTAGTATTGATTGTGGTATGCATTAAAGATTTCTACTTTATTGTCTTTTAGTTGCATTATGTTGTATCATAATTAAAAAACATGGGAATTGTTTTACAAGCCTAGTTTTTTGTTCTATATGTAAAGTTGATTATTATGTATTTGTCAATAAGCATTTTCATTAAAGCTATCTTTGACTAAGAATAATAGCGTAGCCCTTAAAGCAATGCATTCTACTTATGGAAAGAACAGACTAATAAATCAGGAAATATTTATTAGGCATTCACTGATCTAAAGTGGTGATTAAGTGCTAAAACACAGCATAAGACATAGTCTTTTGAACCATATAAGCTTATGCTCTACATCAGTGTTTTGTAAATCTGCTCCCTCACTTTCTTCTTCCCTTCAGGCCCGGTGTCTATTATTCAAAAAAGCTAGCTACTACCCAACTGCTCTGCTGCAAGGAGGCGTTGTTTGCGGGTTGTGGGAGGCACTCAACTAGCCAGGTGTCCCTGGAGGGTGTCCCTATAACTCCAGTGTTCCTTAGAATAAGGAATGTGTAAAGACTGATGAAATAAAATGCCCTTTTGAAAAGCTAATGACAGTTTCTGGCAACAAAAGATACACACCAAACAGGGACATTGATATCGAGCCCAAAAAGACTTAGAAAATAAACTATGAGATCTAAGTAATTAAATCTGTTCCTCAAAGAAGGTGTTTGAAACACTATGTGAATATCAAACACTTGAGAAAAACTTGGCTATAAACCCATAACTGTACACACACACACACAGAGAGAGTTTTATAATGGGTTTTTCTTATGATTGGTATGTAGCAGTTAAAGAGATTGTATTTGATCAAGATGTTACCCCATATATGATGGATGTATGTCACAGAGATTTCACTAGATGGTGAATTCTCCTTCTGGACATGTCTTTGATCTAACTTGCAAAGGGTCAGTGGTAAGCCTGATAGCTCCCACACCAGAGTGTACCTCCACCAGTGAAAGGATCATGTCATCCTAGTCATTGCTATATCCCCACTGCCCAGTGTAGTCCTGGTAAATATCTTTTTAATGAATAAATGATTACAGAAGGCTGGGTGATAGCCCTGATCAAGGAACTGGTCTTCAAGGAATGCTATGAGAATGAGATTTCATTCTTAGACTGAGCATAAATTGGCCTCCCAGGGACGGAATCCTATTTCTCAAGTTCATATAATTCAAGTTAAAAAAAATATGTATCTCATTTATTTATGTAAACACACGGAGATTATTTACATAGGTTTCTATTGAAATGTCTATGTATGAATCTACCATGAGAAATACAGTCCTCAAACAGACTGGAATGTTCACTTTCTTACATCAATACCTTCTTTCTCTATAGGCAATCTATGGGATAAGCCAAATAATAATCATACTTCCAGCTTATAAAGGTATCATGAGACCTCTCAAGTCATCTGGAGGTTCATGTTAGCTTGACCTGCTCACTGTATCCCTGCAGAGAATCTATAGGAGAAACCAAATTATCAAAATGCTGCCTTGATGAGACTAGAACCAGAATGAGGGGTGTTAGTAATATCAGCTGACTGTTGAATTGCATCAGGTTTTTATAGTTCTGGATATACCCATCAGAATAGGGATATTTGATTTGTCTAGAGGGAGCCCATGTCTTCTTGCAAGTGTATGCATGGACTCTGCTGTGGTCTGCCTTCTAGAAATAGCTGTTTATTATAATAGTAACAACTTCATAGCATTTTTGTGAAGACCAAACGATATAACCTCTGTAAGGTACTTAGAATTTAATACATATTTATTGTTTAAATATTGTGTATTTTTTATTCCTTCTCTTTACCTTCCTCCTTTTAGTTTTTTCTTAGTTTACCATTTTACTTGCATCCACACACTGGATGACTAACTCCTCTTCTAAAAGACGCCCACTTGCTCTGTACGTGTTAACATTGCTTAACTGTTTCTATTCAGTCTAGGAGACTTTTGCCTCTTTAAGGAGAGTTTGCATTTTTCTATTCTAATTCATTATTTATATATTTTAAAGTTTAGTTATCAAATATCGACGTTCCTTATTTCCAAGTTTTTGAGGATTGTGGGGAACCTTGCTTTAGTAGCCGGATGGACAGCAACTTTGTTATTTAGTGGAGAGGGCTGGCAGTACACAATGGCTGATGTGTATCTGGTACATAATAGACACTCAATAAATATAGTTTGAATTAATTGTAGCAGTTAAAAACCCTTTCCTTTAGAGCAAGCCCTATTTACTTTTCAGGTTGGATAATTATTTTTTGTTGGGGTGGGGGGTAATGTAGGGTGTTAGTGATATCCCTTATCTCTATCCACTAGATGCCTGTAGTGTGCCCCCCTTCCAGTTGTGACAATAAGAAATATTTCCAGACACTGTCAAATGTCCCCTGGGGAACATGACCATCCCTGATTGTGAACCACTGCATTAGAGCAAAAACATTGCTCATAAGTGATGTTTATGTCTGCATTATCTCCTTGGATTTCTCAGAATTTCCCAGAAAAAAATCACAGAAGGCAAGGACATTGTCATTAATATTAATAAATTTCCACTAATCTAAGGGCAGTAGTATTTAATGCTGAATGCCACAAGAATCACAGCCACCAGCAATGTTTCTGTTATTCAGGTTCTTCTCTTACAGCTGTGGGGCAGGACATAAAAAGGCCAGAAGTAGGAATTGAGGAATGAAGGTAGCTATGTCCATGTAACACAACTGTGATATTGATCCCATGCCCCAGGGTTGGCTGTGACTTTGTCTACAGTCCCTGGTATACTGGAGATGGGAGTAGGGATGGGGTAGATAGGCAAGACAGACCTGAGTCACTTCCAACTTGCTGAGCCTTGGCTTCAGGAACTGCAACCTCAGATTCATAGCCCTTTGCCTTCGTCTCTACTTCACAGCAGGTTGGACTTGCCTGAGTTATTTAGATTCAACTAACCCTGGCCATAACTTCTCCCAAGGAACTTCCCTTTGGCCTCTGATCCCCCAACATCCTTGGGGTAGATGTTCTCCCTTCAACTGCACAAAATCCTAATGAAGTATAGTCATCTGGTGACCTTCATGCTGGTGGAAGAAGCCTGGGATGGGGAAAGGGACATCCTTAGCTGGGCACACTCCAGCCCTCTGGGGCATCCCACCAGGACCTGGCCATGCTCATGGAAGAAACAGCTGCCCCTTGGCAGGACAGGTGGGCATGGGGTAGTTCCTGTCTCTCCCCATGTTGGCTGTGTGCTTCAACAAGTACTCATACTTATCTGAGTGTTTCTCCCAGATTGTGAATCTCACTGCTCACTCCTGGGAAATGCATTGAATCCTTTATCCCTTCAGTGTCTGCTTATTAACTGCTTCATTGACTGTCTATTTACACATCAGGAACTAAGCTAAGTGATAACGGATAGCGCTATACAAATGCTACCAGTTTAACCTGAGCTAAGAAGCTCCTACTGTAATGTAAAACTACTGCAGCACTAAGCACAATGTTTGATATGGCTTTTTAAAAATGGCAAAACTGTCTTGGTCCATTTTCTATTGCTGTAATAGAATATCACAGACTATGTAATTTATAAAGAAGAGATATATTTTTCATAGTTCTGGAGGTTGGGAAGGCCTAAGGTTGAGGGGCTGCCTCTGGTTAGGGCCTTCTTGCTGCATCATAACAGAACTATGGAAAGGTTCTGTTAGAATTGTGAGAGAACCAGAATTATGGTAAAAAAAAAAAAAAAAAAAAAAAAAACAGAATTGTGAGTATGACAGGGAATTGTGGGAAAGAACAGAATTGTGGGGAGTGATAGGGAATTGTGGGAGAGATGGGGAATTATGAAAAAACACAGGGAACTGTGGGAAAGATAAGAAATTGTGGGAGATGAGAGAACTATAGGAGAGAAGGCAAAATTGTGGGAGAGACAGGGATTTGTAGAAGAGAACAGAATTGTGGGTGACAGGGAATCATGGGAAAGAAGTGAGAACTGTGAGAGAGAACAAAGCATTGTAGGAGATGGATGATTGTAAATAGAAACAAAGAATGACTGCAGCGATTAAATACTGTTGGGAAGAAAAAGAATTAGCCCCCTGGAGTCTATTTCTTGACAGGGATACATCCCCCACTTTTGATCATGCCACATATCTTACCTCCCTCCATGAATGATTTCTGGCAGCCTATCAAAATACAGGCAATACTGGGTAAAAGAAATAGTCAAAGAAACTGGGGAAAGGGTAGCTTAATGAAAGGAAAATGATGCAGCTAATAGTCATATTAATAATTAAGTATGCAGGTCATAGGATCCTGAACTTTCTCCTTTTGAGAACAGAAGAAAGTGCCTCTGTTAAAGGTAGGCCAGAGATTTGACTGTAAGATTTTCCCATGTTGGTAAGATTAAAAGTAACCAGGTTTTCTGTTGTTTGTTTATTTATTTATTTATTTTATTATACTTTAAGTTCTAGGGTACATGTGCACAATGTGCAGGTTTGTTACATATGTATACATGTGCCATGTTGGTGTGCTGCACCCATCAACTCGTCAGCACCCATCAACTCGTCATTTACATCAGGTATAACTCCCAATGCCATCCCTCCCCTCTCCCCCCGCCCCATAACAGGCCCCGGTGTGTGATGTTCCCCTTTCCATGTCCAAGTGATCTCATTGTTCAGTTCCCACCTATGAGTGAGAACATGTGGTGTTTGGTTTTCTGTTCTTGCGAAAGTTTGCTGAGAATGATGGTTTCCAGCTTCATCCATGTCCCTACAAAGGACACAAACTCATCCTTTTGTATGGCTGCATAGTATTCCATGGTGTATATGTGCCACATTTTCTTAATCCAGTCTGTCACAGATGGACATTTGGGTTGATTCCAAGTCTTTGCTATTGTGAATAGTGCTGCAATAAACATACGTGTACATGTGTCTTTATAGCAGCATGATTTATAATCCTTTGGGTATATCCCCAGTAATGGGATGGCTGGGTCATATGGTATTTCTAGTTCTAGATCCTTGAGGAATCTCCATACTGTTTTCCACAGTGGTTGAACTAGTTTACAGTCCCACCAACAGTGTAACAGTGTTCCTATTTCTCCACATCCTCTCCAGCACCTGTTGTTTCCTGACTTTTTAATGATTGCCATTCTAACTGGTGTGAGATGGTATCTCATTGTGGTTTTGATTTGCATTTCTCTGATGGCCAGTGATGACGAGCATTTTTTCATGTGTCTGTTGGCTGTTGTTTATGTTTGTTTGTTTTTAAGAACCACAGGTTTTCTTGATTTTTAGTCCTGAGAGGAATCCCCAATTGTTCATAAAGATGATGTTGTGAGCTAAGGATGCTGATAAGTGTGGTATGGAGCTACACACAGATCCCCTCAATGTAAACTGTTGTCACAGTCGAAAAGCACAATTCATTAAACCAATTTTATGAATCATCAAGACTTCTGTTCAACTGAATACACAAACTCTCAATGTTCTACCTTAATCCATTTAGATCATTGTTCCTAGTATGGCAAGCAAGTTTCAACTGGCATATCAGCTCTGATTCACTTATAGTAGCTGTTCTAATAACTGTGTTGGGAAGTTTCATAGCTAAGTTCAGACTCAGAAGGAAATGCTCTGTTATTGAGTAGCAGTGTCTATCATGGGTGCAGGAAGGGGTTAGAGAAATGGAGGTCTTATATGTAGATTTCTAGGCAGTCCTCCAAAAACCATTCTCGTTGCAGGGCTTTTGATAAATATTAGACAGTAGAGGGATCAAGGTCATTGCTGTTGGCCAACACCTAAGGGGAGAAACTCTGAGATGTTTATTAATTTATCTGATTTGAATATCAACTGGGGGTGAGTAGTGTAAGATTCTGTTATAAAAACAAGAGCATCCAACCTAAAAGGTCCATGGCCCAATGGCCCCTCCACCTCTCTCTGTGTATAGTTAGAAGTACTTACATATAGAGAGAGCTAAGCATATCTGGGTGACCATCAACTCAAAGCCAGATGGGCGATAGAGGACTGAAAATCTGTCCATAGAGCATGGCTGTAAGAATTTTAGCCTAGAAAAATAAGCAGGACTTTCCAGGACCATGAGAAAACTCAGAACAACACCCAAGCAACAGTGGAAATAAATATCTAGGAATAAATGTCAGAAGACTCAGTACAGTCTTGCTTTCACTATATGGGACTCATGACATATTTGTCTTCATTCACAGCATGAGACACCCAGAGCACATGCATTCAGTTTAAGAAACTGTCTTCAAATTTGTACTTTAGAAATATAAGTTTGGCAAAATTGCATCATCTGGTTTATCTAAGTTAGTTTTTATTTGCAAGCAGTAGTGATTAACTTTCTCTGAAGTGAAGAAGAGGAAGAGGAGGAGGAGGAGGAAGAGGAAGAAGAAAGAAGAAGAAAGAAGGAAGAAGAAGAAGAAAAAAAGTGAAAAGTTATCCTGTGAATAAATAAGTCAAATTTCTTATGTTTATGGCTATTAACCTATAAAATTTGATAGGCCTTTCAAATACCCTAGTTTCATAAGATTTTCTCATCTTAAAAAGGACATAAGGAATAAGGGCCAAGATAAAAATACTCCCAAACCCAGAGTTCCTTGTTTCTGATAAATTCTGGAAGTTATTTTTCTCTATGAATGACAAAAAAAAAAAAAAATGTAAAGCACCCCAAGACACTTCTCTATCTCAACAGGGTTGTGGAACTTCCTAGTACTCTAGTTTATGATTAGGATTAGTCATTTCAGTAACATTCAACAATCAAGTATCCATAGGTTATGAGAAATGCACTAATGAACCAAACATAGTCCCTGCCCTATGGGACCTTTTAGTTTTGTAGGACACAAAAGTAAGTCATGCTAGCAATAGATGCATGGAAGAATGTGAATAAAATACCATGGGAACACAGGAGAAGAAGAGGATAGAAAGTTAGTGGATTCCTCAAGTCAATTCTAAAACTCTCCAACAAAAGCAAAAGATGGGAAAGGTTTCTCAAAGGAGGGGATAATCAAGATAGACCTGGAACAATGGCCAAAATGTTTAAAGGTGAAACATAAAAGCTTACAAAATTCGAGTTAAGGAAATCACATGAAAACAAACACAAAGGGCAGAAGTGGGACACAGTGATTCTGACTCGCAGGGACTTGCTGTTGGTAGAGCAGCTCAGAGGAGGATCAGGGAGGGAGCTTCAGTGTAGATGCATCTGAAAAGCCAAAGTGGGGTCAGACCTTAGAGGACAGAGAGTTTGGATTCTCTGACACTGGCCCGGAGGGGTTAATGAAGATTTCAATGCGGGAATGACTTCAGTGTAAATGACAAGGAGAAGGACAATGGAAGGTGGGAAGAGCATTCTCTGACTGAGTTTTCAGTGTCCCAGTCCTTACTGATCAAGGGCTGTTGGATGGGCAGTTCATATGGCCCATGAACAACCAGGGGAGGGTCAGTAAGCTCTGGAGGTAGGATGGAAAAGGGACAGGCAATTTGAAAGAGGAATGAATGAAAGGGGGAAGCAGGAGAATGGGGTCTGAAAATAAAAGTCAGGTGACGTGGACTTCATGCCACTCTTTCTGGCCTTCAGATGTTTCCACTTGTAAAGTGACACGCTGGAGTAAAGGACATGTTAGATTTCTTTCAGGATTTCTAATCATGCACTGCTCTGTGGTGTTCCATATTATGAACAAATGTGGGAAAACAATGCAAGTGATTTGAGATAGGTGCGAGGTAATCTGAAAAGTAGTTCCTGAACTATCAGATGCCAGAGAGCTGCAAGAAAAAAAAGAAAACCTCAAGAAAGAGATGACTTAAAAACTCTGAGAAGGAAAACTGCCTTGGGATGTGATTAGAACCAGGTGGTGAAAGTGGCCCAATGTTAGATCCACAGGGTCTTAATCCAGGAGACTCTGGAAGAAGCTTTAACTTGGAATAGATGATCAGATCCAAGGACCATGAGGAAAAGGTGAGAGCAGTTCAGTAACCTCCTTCCACCTTGCCATCCTGCAGGTCTCTCAACCTTAACACATCTCCAGCTGACCTCAGCGCACTCCCTTCTCTCCTGCCCCTTCTTCTGTGTTTCAACAAAGAGCAGGAGTGTTTCCTCCACTCAGTTGCCCTGAGCTGGAAACTTCCATGGTCTATAACTGCTTTCTCTTTCTCACTCTCCACAGTCAAGGGCTGGGGAGCCCTGTGGGTTCTGCCTTCTAAAGGTATCTCAAGTCTGTCCTCACTTCTCCACGTGCCACCGCCATTACAGAGGCATCACTGTCTCCTCCCTGACTCACTACAGCTGGTTACAGCTGGCATCATAGCACCAGTCTCTCCCATACCCTTGCACTGTCCTGGTCCAACAAGCAAATCAGATCGTGTCTTTCTTTACTTAAAATCCTGAACTGGCCTGTTATCGGTGTATGGATGAAGTCTAGTATCTTTAGCAGAGCTTATAAAAGTCTTTATCATCTGGCTCTACCCTACTTCTGCAGCTTCTCCCAATCTGTCCACTCCAATTGCAGCAGTGGTCAACCCCAAACAATATACAGATGCTCTGCTCCGTGTCTCACACAGGTTCTTCTTTCAGTTCTCTTTTTCCTCCTCTCCCATATTGGTCTGTCTTGCAAGACCCATTCTGAACATCACTTCCTCCAGAAATTCTCACCAGTCCTCCAAAAATCAATGTAGTCATTGCATTTTCTATGTTCCTTTGACATTTCACAGATTTTTACAAATACAGCATAGTTTTATACTTACTTAAATAAAAAAACACATCCTACTTCTCAAGGACACTTGTGCCCTGGCTAGAAATGATGCTGACCATATAGTAAACACTCAATGGCTATTTGTTTAAGTTCAAATTCAGCTAACTTGTGAAATATCCCAAGTGCCAGATACCATGTTGGAGAATAATGGAGGCTCAATGTCAACTCTGTAGCCTTGGAGTAAAACCTAAAGTAGTTGATGCTTAAGGATACAATGAGTTACCTTCATCATGGCAGTTTAAATAAGGAGAAGCCTGTCCAGTACTCACTGTATGTAGCTTGTATCCCCAGGCTGTTACCCTTTCCACACAGCAGAGTACTTCTTGCTTTATGGGTAAGCTCCCTACTCTTATGGAAGAAACCAAAATGGAAGCAGCTGGAAAGAAGGAAATACGGAACAACCCAAGATAGCCCATGCCTCAGTCCCAAGATTACCACTTCAGAAAAGTAGGCTGCAGTTTTTGGCTTCTGGCAGGAGCAGGTTACCTGTGGCAGAATAATAGGAGTCTGTTGTCTGGGGGCGGGGGGGGGTCACCCTGCCTTGGGCTGGTTTCTTTACACGTATCTGTATCTTTTGGCAATATTGTTCTGTCATGATAGTTTATATGCAGATTGGGAATTTTCGCTTGACTGTTTTGCCTGTGAAGTCTACTCCTCACCAACATTTGCTTTATTTTTTTTCAAGCTAAACAATTGGTTAGATAATTATTAGATGTTGGGTAATTTATTTTATTATTATTATAGTTAGTATTTATTGACTGCTTACTATGTGTCAAGTACTACTTAAGCATATAGCATACAATATCTCAATACTCACACAACCATAGAAGAATTACTATTAGCATCTTATTAGAGGTAATGAAATAGTAAGTGAAATGTGCAAGGCTAGTCCTGAGCTCATTTGGATGAGGCCATGATGAACAGTTCTGTGCCCAGATGCTACTAACACTTCGCTGAGGTTATCATGACAGCTCTTAGATAGCAAGTCTATTCCTTATACTTGGGTCATGTGTTGTCTACCTTCTGATAAGCTTAATAAATGTGGCTGTTACTCAAAGAGCTTACTCATTATAAAATCTTAGCTTGAAAAAAGTATTTAAGAAGACCCCAACTCTCATATCATTAAGAATATTTAAAAATTTACCAGTGATTCTTATTTTCCAGGTAGGCTTTTTGGAATAATGCAATATATATAATGCAATAAAGTTGCACAAACTCAAATTTTCCATCACAACTTGTAATTTAATATTATCACATACAGCCATTGGACACTTATGTGCAAAGACCAAGCATTTGGTATGGTTGCAAGATGGTCAATGGAATGTACAGTGATACTGGCAATGAATGTGCATTTTGGTTAAAGGTCTTCAAATAACCCAAATATAATAAACTGCAGGATGTTAGGGAAGGGGAGAGGTTACAGGACCTCTCTGTGGGAGAGATGCAAGTTTCTCCACAAACAGCATTTGTTGGAATTAGCCCACTGCCAAGGACTAAGGTACCACAAACATGTCAACTCTTTGTAAAGAATTTCAGCATTGTTACTCAATGCTAACAGTAAAATGTTTATTCAGAAAGAATCTTTAAAGGGAATGAAATCTGAATGTACTTTATATATTAAAAATTGAAGTAAGATCTTTTCCCACAAGACTTAAATAAAAAAATAAGATGAAATTTTGATTTTAGCCACATCAGATAACATAGATGGAGAGTAAAATTAATCAGTTATAATAATGGTGACCTTAATTGAGATTTAATTGGAAATAAAAATGATAGGTTTGGTTTATTCTTTTGCATTAGTCTTCTTAATTAGGAGATAAATGTGCTTGTTGTAATAGTAAATTCAGAATACAGAGCAATTGATAAATTGTAAGTTTGTAGTATATTTGATGACTATGAAAGTGTATATCTATATATACTAGACTGATATTTCATTTTAACTAGTATTCCATGGGTATATTAAATTATCACTAGAAAAACATTATTTAGGCCTTTAATTGGTATTTTATTCCTCTTTATTACTTGGGTTAATAGAAATAACCCAAAATAAGAAGAAGAGTTTAAAAAGGGAAAACAAAAACGAAGAAATTTGTAAATTGGTAAGTTAGGCTGATAGTGGCAATATGAGAGGAAACCATAAAGATCGATCCTTGGATAGGCCAAAATGCTGTGCTAACTCTAGAGGAAAACAGATATTTAGAAAGAGAAAAGACTCAAGTCAAAGTAAAACTTTATTTTACACAAGCAGTGGAAAATGTTACAAGCTAAATCTGCATCATTTTCAACATAAGATGGACGTGTCCAAGTTGAGAACTCTTCAAGGTAGACTGTACAGTCCCGAGCTGAGAAGCTGCTACACAGCATTCAAGACTGAACTTGATCACTGTCATCTAGGCAATTAGAGAGAAAAATCACTTCACCTCCAACTAGGAGGTTTTACTCAGAATATGACATGACTTATTTATTTATATATGTAACTTATTTATTTATATATTTACTTTTATTATAAACAATAAAAGTAATGATGCCAACTTACCAAGGTGTCAGTACTAAATATTATCTCTAATATACTGAGTCCCAAGTGGCTATTTATAATAATGAGAAAATAAGAAGGAATTTGTGTTCTATTACCGAAAAGCCTTATACAATTAAAGTGGCAACAGGAGAGTAAAATAGGGTATCTCAATATCAGCACTATTGACATTAGGGGCTTGATAATTCTTTTTTGCTGGGGACTGTGTGTCCTGTACATTGTAGGATGTTTAGCAGCATCCCTGGCCTCTACACACTAGATGCTAGTATCCTCTCCATTCCACAGTTGTGACAATCAAAAATGTCTACAGACATTACCTAATGTCCCCTGGGAGCAAAATCACTCATGGTTGAGAACCACTGCTTTATAGTAAGCCTGTAATATACAACCCACATCCTCCTTTTGGTTCCAAGATAGTATAAGTAAGAAAATAAGCCAGGGACAAGCAGGTGTAGATTTCCTGACACTGTTCCTTATCAACAGAGAAAGAGCAGCCTCCTTGCCTGCTTCTGCCCAGTGGAGCCATTTAAGGTAGCCCTTCCCGTCACTCAGTCACTCATTTGAGGCAAAATCCTCCCTGGGAAGATTTTTATTTTACAATCACATATAAAATACAGATGCCTGATGCCTGATTTTGAATTTTGACTTGATGCATGTCTTATGAAATGAATCATTCATGATGAAGACATGATACAATCTGTTGTAGAACAATATGCCATAGAGAACCTCATTAATAGGATGGCTATTGTAAAATATGAACATTGCAGATCAGATCTTACTCTGCCATTTTACCAGTTAGTTGCAGCCCACTGCAAGATTAGGGGTAGGGAAGATTGGAAATTTGGAAGCGTGACTGATAGAAAAAATTCCTTGTGCATTCTGACTTAAATAGAACTCCTCAATAGGGAAACAGTTCTTATGAGGATTTTTCTTTGACTTTATGCAGAGAAGTAGCCTCAGATGCACATTTGACTCACCTAAATTCAATTCTCTTTAGTGAAGGGTCAGGTAGATGGAGGACAGGGGAGAGGTGAGGGTTTACATAGTCCCAGGAATCCTGCTGCCCAGGTTTCCACAGAGTTAGCCTGTGCCCACAGGCAGGGAGGAAGGCAAATTGGAAACATTTCGACAAGCTGCTAAAGCTCTGGTAAGAAAAGATGAATGACCCTCAAGCTTCCCCCACCATTGACAGAGAGAAGAGAAGCACATTCTCAGGTGACAGGCAAGTGGCTCCAGAGACATACTGACCAGGGAAGCATTAGAAGGAACCCTAAAATTGTCCCTAGATGGTAAAGGTGATGACAGCCAAAAGTCAGATGTGGAAATCTTCGTAAATGTGCTGAAGTGTCCTAGGCAGCAAAGCACTTAAATGACTTGATGATTGAATTCTTTCCATAATCTTTTTTTTTTTTTTTTTTTTTTTTTTCTTGAGACAGAGTCTCACTTTGTCACCCAGGCTGGAGTGCAGTGGCACAATCAGAGCTCTCTGCAGCCTCTAACTACTGGGCTGAAGCAATCCTCTTTCTTCAGCCTCCTAAGTAGCTGGGACTACAGGCATGTACCACCACAGCTGGCTAAGTTTTTTTTGTTTGTTTGTTTGTTTTCTGCAGAGACACGGTCTCACTATGTTGCCTAGTCTGGTCTCAAATTCTTGGTCGCAAGCAATCTTCCCACCTTGGCTTCCCAAAGTGATGGGATTATAGGTATGAGCCACCATGTCCAGCTTCCATAATTGTTTTTAGATTAATGTATATAAATTCCTGCACAGGGTTGGCTACTCTAAAAAATTTTCACAACTGTATCTCATGGATAATTTCAAGAGAATCCAAGAGTGACTACATGCAAACTTAAGACCCTAACCACCACCTTGGCTGCATCTCCACTTTATACTTTCACAGAAGTTTTTGGTCATTCATTTTTAAAACTTATTCTGTGCTTCAAAAAAAAAATACCCCCAAAAGACTGACTCAGTAGGCGTTAGCTAATAATGTGTCACTATGGTTTCTAAATTGACAGAGGCTATTTTTACAGAAATTCTTTCCACAATCAGAAGTACTATACTGATTGCATTTCTTTGTCTCAAAAAGTTTTCCTTATGTTTCTCAAAGCAGTATTTACACTAATTATTCAATTCTTGTCTTTCTTTCAGTTTTCTCCAATAGACTGTGAGATCTTTGAGGGCCAGGTTTACATGTCTCTGATACCTACACCCTATGCAACTCCTAGTACAGGACCTTGCAGTGATGAGCATTTAGGAAAGGAACAAAGAGTGAATATTCTTTATGGGAACACAAGCCAAGTGTAACCAGTGATCCTTTCCTATTAATTATTTTCTTTCTCTTATTAAACTCACAAAATTCAATGTCTCTTAAAGCACTTTTTCATTAAAATTAACCAAAAGCTGAACTTCATCCAACTAATTTACTTCCTTGTGATTTGCCAGATTCTCCCACTGCTTAAGTGATTAAGCAATTTGGAATGTGAGTGTTTACTTTCCACATGGAATTCCAGTAACCTAAAAAAGGCATGTCCTTAAGAACATGGCACAAGTAGTATTGGAAGTTTGAATGAGAACAGCAGTTGACACTTTGTTCCATTCAGTTTTCCACGTAATTATTATGAAGTCCATGGGATTAGCACTACTGTGCCACTGGAAATAGTGGCAGAATCTTCCAATGCAATGGACTTCAAAGATGGGAAATATGATGCTTTCTCAAGACTTCCTGGAGGATCTGGCATTTTTAGATGAGCATAGGTGGTGAATGTTTTCCATAGGCCTAAATGAGAATGTATTCAGAAGGATGCATTCAGGGCCCAAGCCATGGCAAAAACAAAGGTCACCAAGTGGGAAAGCAAGTGTGGGGCGTGCTGGACTGGTGGTGAGAGATCTAATTTGACTGAATGAACACAAACATGGAGGACAGGGATGGGTGATAAAGGCTGGATGATGACTCAAACTCAGTAGTGGAAACTTCAATGTTGGAACAAGGAGAGTAGTTTTACTTAGAAAGCCAGCAAGAAGCCATTGGAACTGTATATGCTGTGGAGGCACATAACAGGAGTTTTGCTGTGGAGATATTAATTTGGTGGCTTGTGCAAGAAGCAATGATAAGGAAGAGACTAGAAGTCAAAGACTAACAAAAGGCCACTGCAGGCTTTATCCACCATAGCCCCAAACTGTAAACAACTTAAACATTCATCAGCAGTAAAATAAATAAATACACTGTTGCATAGCGTTTCATCATATGAATATAGCACAATGAAAAAGAATGCATCATTGGTCCATGTAACAACTTGGATGAATCTCAGAGACAATGTTGAGCAAAAGAAATCCGACACAAATAATTCAATTTATATGAAGTTCAAAAACAGGCAAAACTAGTCTATAGTGTTCGTCATCATAGTAGTGGTTGCCTTTGGGAGAGTATTGACTGAGAAAAAGCGTAAGGGGCCTTCTGAGGTGCTGGAAATGGTCTGTATACATGAGTGTATCCATATGTAAAAATTCATCAAACTGCATACTTCAGATCAATACACTTTGCTGCGTGTCTGTTGTCCCGCAATAAAAAAATAGGAGTAAAAATAATAAAAGCAAAGAAAGCTATTGCAATCATCTTGTGGAAGGGAGGGGGCCTGCACTAAGGACCAATGAGCATAAGCAGGAGACAAATGTCACAGCACACATGAGGCAGACCGAGGGTTATGAGAACTTGGCAAATGTTTGGATGAGGAGTCAGTGGAGGGAGAGGAGTAAGAGAGGGCTCTGAGATGACAAGTGCAGGTAAGTGTAGAGATGTGTGGGTATGTGTTTGCATGTAGCTATAGTAACTAAAGGGCTGGGATGATCACAGTATGTTGGGCACCATATATTTGGAATGACCATTTGATTTTCAGGGACATCACAACCTTGACAGAATTACCTCAGCTGTGAGGTCCTAGCGTATTCCAGCATGCTCCTGCTCCCTTTGTTCGTAGCTACAGAAATACAAGAACTCACTGGCTTTACTTCCCATTTCACAATCCTCTGGCATCTCATTAACTTCCGCCTTGTATTCTATACAGATCCACTCTTCACTCTAAGACAGTTAAATAAATACGTTCTCACCAAGGTCATTGCAGAGCTCACATAGAAGCCATCCTATATCCTGAAGATCCTGCAGTATGCAGTTTTAGAAAGCTTGTTTTTGTCTTTTCAGGGTCATTATGACCAAAGAATTTTTATGCTTGGTAGCTAATTTTCAAAGATTACTTGGATTCTGTTACTGCGACCACACAAAGAGATCAGGAGGATGTACTTCCCTTGCCTATCTTTTCATTTCTGTGTGTATATCTGGGCTCTGGAGAAGTGGACTTTGGACTTCTCTTCCCTGCTGTGCTCCAGGCTTGTGCATTTGAATTGAATGGTATAATAAGCTCTTGAAGGAGCGGGTGTGCTGGCAGCAGTTTGGAGCTACCTGACGAAGCGTGCCACAACAGACACTGTAGGGAAGTGGATGACAGAGACCAGGCTTTCACAGAAAGGCAACAGGCTGTCCCAGAAACAATTGGGAATGATGTGCACTCTTCAGAGCAGTGCCCTGTTCCTGGCTTACCAAGGCAGGGAAGGTGGCCCAGGAGCCATATTGGCATTTGCTAAGGAAAAAAAAACGGGGATGGCTTAATTATGTGAACATAAATGTTTTGTTTTAATAAAAATCTTGACCAAATAACTGCCCAACCAACTCCAGGGAGCCAGCATGGCATGCGCCAAATGTTGAAAGGGCTTTTCTTCCCCTGGCATTTCAACATTTGTGTGTAGAAGCGAGAAACATTTTACTTATGGCTGAGATATTCCCTCCCTGGATTTCTTCTAGAGTAAACTTTTTCTAGAAAGGACTACGGAGTAAATATGTCAAGGTTTGCAGGCTATATAATCCTTGTTGCAGCTACTCAACTCTGTTGTTGTTGCATGACATATGCCATTGACAATATATAAACAAATGAACATGGCTGGGTTCCAATACACCTTTATTTACCAAAACAGGTCGCTGTGGAATTTTGCCCAGGGGCTATAGTTTGCCAACCCTTGCTCCAGAGGTCCTTGCATGCTCACAGCCAAATTCTGTTTGTCTTTGTGGAATTTGTCTACATGTAATTATCTCTGAGAGACACTTAGAAAGTCATTTTCACTGTGCAGAGGTTAAAATTTAAACCACTGATAGTGATTTAAAAGAATAAAGACCTGAAAGTCTTATGGACTGTTTCTTGCCTCTTAGGTAAGTGGCACCAAATTACTTAAAAATCTTTGAACTTGTGTTTTCAGTACTTAATAGTAATTCATGTTGTTTATGAAGTGAGAAATTGGTATATAAAAATAAGCTGATTTGATCATTTGGTCATTTACTAAGCTGCATACATAGTGATGGTAGAGGCCATCTTCTTGGCTAACCATTGTATACCTAACTCCTAGTCATAGGTGCACAGTAAATATTTGTTCAATGAATTAAGGAATGGAACATGCAGATACTATAGCCTGATATCTGAGAGTATCTATTTTGGAAACAAATTACTGTGGTACACTTGCAGTGCTCAAAGCATGGTGTCCTCTTATATGATACCTTGGATCAGCATTCAGGCAGGGCATCATTGCATTGTGTCCTGGTGTTACAGATTTGCTCTGCTCTGTTGACACAGTCTTTGTGATCCCCTTGGTGTGACAGTTGCTGATTGGATCACAGAGGACATCTGTGCTTGTGCAGGAGCAAAGCTGACAGGTCCCCACAGATTGGATTCTACTCATTTGTGTTCTGAGCACTGCCCTTCTAGCCTATTCTCAGTGAAAATGAAAGGAAACCATTAAAATAAAATTCAGAAACCATCAGCAACCCAGTTTCTCGCCTTCCCTTCAGTAAGTAAATATCATTGTCATAAATCAGTAGTTTTTCTTGAGGTATATCCAGCATAAGATAGCATTCATATTCATAGAGAATATATTCATATGGAGCAAAAAAGGAGCAACTGCTTTATTAAGCTTTGTTATCACCAATCCAATGCAGCCAGGTTAATTTAAGAAGCTGATCATAATGGGTAACTATTTTCAATTAGGGCACTACCCTAATATTATCAGAAATCTTTATCTGCTCAGCAGGCAAGAAAATCAATGATTGAATTTTCTACCCTATTTCTGCTGGTAGGTGGATGTACCTCTCTAGATTTCTTTATGCTTTATTTATGCTTGAACTTTCTTTCTATTGCCTTGAATTTTATATGTTTCATACAAACAGCATAAAGTTGGAATTTTAAAAATTTTAATCTGACTTTATCTTATAACTTCAGCTTTTATTTTACTATTTTGTAATTATGGATATTCACATGCATAGATTTAAATCTACCATCTTATTTTGTGCTTTGTGTTTCTTTCAATGATTCCATGTTCTTTGTCTATTTTTTTGATTGTTGTCTTATTTTGGAGCGGGGGGGGTGGAAAGGGGCAGGGCACAGAGGAAAGCTGGGCCTGCCAAGGCAGGGACTTTTTATGCTTCCATCTATCTTGTGCATCTACTGCCAATGATGACTGGGTATGGGTGTAACACTCAAGTGCCATCCACTTCCAGCGCTATCTGACTTGGCAGGTTTCTCTCCCTTTAGTGGTTACCATAAAAGAATCAAACATGAATTGTTAGTTATCAAAATCTAAAGTTAATCAATATTTTCATCCTTCTCCTATGGAATAAGAAAAATATTTAAACTCCATAAAATTACTGTACATGCTGTTATTGTTTTTGTGTATTTTAATTTGTCTCACAAGATAAGATGAATTTTGCTTGATACAGTCAGTGTTGGTTTGGAGTTACCCAAATATATTTTCTATTTTCTTTGAACTTCTTTTCTTCACGCATCTTATGAATTTCTTCTGGCATCTTTCTTCTTATTTTTTAACCTGGTTGATATATATATGCTTTAGAATTTCATTTCAAGTGCCTCTGTTGGTGGTCAACTATTTCTATTTTAATTTGCCTTAAAAATGTATTTATTTTGCTTTTTATTCTTAAAAGGTATTTTTGTTGATTATATTATTCTAGGTTGGCAGTTATTTTCTCTTAGCTCATTAAGGGTATAATTCCACTGTCTTGTAACTTCTGTTGTTGCTGAGAAGTCTATTTTAAGTCTCATTATAATTCTTTTCAAGATAATATCTTTTTTACTGTGGACACTTTAAAAATATATACATTTCTAGGTTTGTGTTTCATTTCTAATTTTTGTGTTTTCATGTATACTCTTTGTTCTTTGGTAATTTTGACTTCTTGAAGCTGTATAATAATATATTTTATCAGAGTAAAATATTATCAGATCTTATGTCTTCAAGTATTGCCTCTCTTCAATACTCTTTAGTAAATGTAGGTTAGATACTCTCACTGGAGCCTCTATATCTTTTACCCTCTCTTCTGTATTTACCAACATGTTATATCTCTGTGCTACACTCTGGATAATTTCTTCCGCTTCATTTTCCAGTTCAATAAGTCTTTCTTTCTTCAGTTCTGCTTGATTTTCTGTTAAACGTGTCCATTGGGTTTTTAAATTAGTTTTTATATTTTTATTTATATAATTCCTATTTGCTTCCTTTTCAACTATGCTCCATTAGTTTTTGTACTTTCCTGTTCTTTGTAGATTTAAGGTGATGATTTGTTTATTTGTTTCACTTGTTCAGTTGTTTTCACACAGAAGACTGTCACAAATAAACTTCTTATTACTGGAAACTGAATGCCCTTGTTTATGCATTCCTTTTTTCTTTTTGGAAGACAGCATCCTGAGGTCCTTGATTTTATCAGCTTAATTACAGACCACTTACAATTATAAATGACTTATTTTAAGAGACCAAGTGTTTTCTTATGGTGGGATTCCTCTGCAAATTGACACCATCCCTGCCCTCACCACAGAGTAGAATATTGGGGTCAAGAAACCATCAGTGATAACTGAGTATGCACCCACACCGCAATGGGAGAACAAAAAGAGGGAGCCCAGTGCCTTGGCAGAGGATGTCAGGGAAGACTATGGGGGAGTGATGGATGGAGAACGAGGGAGATCACCCAGTAGACCATGTCTCAAAAGAAAAAGGAAAAACAAGGTCCTGAAAGTGCTTATATTTCATTAGGGAAGTGGAGAAAAAAGGGACAGAAAAGTGACTGAGAAGTAATAATTAACAATCAGAAAGACACTAGAGTTCATCCTGGGAGCCACCGAGGGTCAAGTTTCAAACTTGAGAAGATGAAGACTGCACAGGCAGTTTGGTGGTCATTAGTGATCTTTGTGTCATTAGTGATTACTAGGTACAAGTCACGACTCTGGAGTCAGGGGTAGTGACAAAATGTAGAGTTTGTAGATTTAGGAATGGAACCATAGGATAGCACCTTGAGGAGATTGCAGTAGGTGTTGGCAAACTATGGCCTGCAAGCCAGATCTAGCCTACTACCTGTTTTGCAAAGTGGGGAATGGAAAGGTAAAGGCTGATGGTCACAGTGGAAAAGTGGATAGTTGATGAGGCTAGCTCTCAAGGAGATGAGATCTGGAAAACTGGTGGAAGAATCAGCTTTCAAGGGGTTGGGACTTGCTCTGAATCAACAGATAGGAGGGACGAGCGAATGGATAAATCTACCAAAACTTTGAATTGAGAAGAAGAAATTTTGAAAGGGAGCTCAAGATCAGAGTTTTAGAGATCATTTTCTTTTTGTAATGTAAATATCCAGAAAGTTGGAAAACTCTAACCCTTTGAAAGGGTAAGTCTTTGTGAGTTCTTTTCCCTATTTCGTTCATCTTAATGACCAGCTTCTTTAAATTTCTTGGGGAGTGGATAGTTTCATTTTTATTGTATAAAACTAGTACCTGACTTGTGCTTTCCATTATTTTTAATTTCTCTTTTTTCCTCTCAGTGGAGCTGACTGCCCTACCCCCCATGAATTTTTTAAAATTTCCCAGTCTTCAAGAGTTAAAATGTAACTTCTCTAAAATTTAATGTTATGTGTATAATGTAATGTAAATTTATTAAGCTAGAAAATGGACATTGTGACCAAGGAATAAAAGTTGTCTATAAACATTTTTATCGGTAAGTGATGTTAAAACTGTTCCAGGTTTCAAATTTGGTGAATATTTCTGGAATTTAGGGCAAAACATAAGACATTAAAGCTTATGTAGTGCTCATTATCAGAAAACTGAAAGTGTTTGTTCAATCAACTAATTGCTGATTACCTTCTATCAATTAGGCATGGAGAAATGTGTAAATCTAAGACACTTTTTAAAAGTAATTCAGAGTGAAGAGAGAGGAAATAACTGAGTCAGTTTCACTACAGGTAATAAGGGCAGTGATATAAGAGAACTCAGGGTAACTCGGAAACACAAAGATGGGCATTCAAACCAGTTTGGAGTTATGAAGCGGGCTTCCTGAAGGAAGTGGGCCTAAATTGTCTGAAAGCTGTGGCTTGCAAACTTTAGGGTTCCCAAGAATCACCTGGAGATCCAGAGCTGGAACTTATTTACAAAATTGGTTTTAGGAGTGAGACTGAGGATTCTGTGCAGGTGGTCTGGTGGTCATGGACCCTATACTGAGCAATTGGGCTTTAAAGGATGCATAAAAATTATTCAGTGGTAATTGAGATAATATCCCATTGAGATGCTCAGAACATAAAAATCTCAATTTCAAATGAGCCTGTAGTTGCTTTGGGAAAATCTGAGGTTATGAACATTGAGTGCTTATGGTTTACGTATGTTTTTATGACTTTTTTTTAACTTGGTAATAGACCTGTTAGACCTGTGTGTCTCTTTCTCCCTCCTGAATGTGTCAGTAGTCCACTTAAGAGACAAGTGACTAGAGGACAGCATGATGAAAGAGGGACTCTAATTAGTGACACAGCTAACACTGTGAAAGTGGAGGCATCTGCTACAGTTGCTAAATATAATTGCTAGAGAAAAGTTTATAAATATTCATTTAAATGTATTTCTCAAAGGCTCATGTTTGGAACCACAGCTGCTGGGTTGCCTAAAGAAACATAAATGTGCCACAATTAATGCATTCTTAAAGAAAGAAAAAAAATGCTTTATCTTTAATGTGCAGACATTTGAGTAAACACCATGGATCAGCAATTTCTATAGCTACCATTTTGCATGTCATATTTATTAGATGGTGTTACTACTTATACTTTAGAAATTCAGTAGTTTCTCTGATTATGGCTTTCTAGATTTAACAGTTATAAATTTAACTTGTGCTGAGTGACTAATATACTATTTAATGTCTTGTGTGATTAAGTTTTGAGTTTGCTTGCCAGAAAATTTGGCTAAAGACTATTAAAATGAATTTCATTTTCCTTTCAAACAGAAATCTGGAAACCCCATTTCAAAATTCCAAATTTTTTTTTCTGTAAAAATAGTATTGCGTTAATCTTCCATTTTGTTCTCTTAAGATTAGTGTAGTAATAATTATTCATTGACTACTTGTACTGCAGTATGTGTCCAAATGTGAATTAAAGGATACATTCCTGTGTCAGTCTCATATAATCTCACATATTGAATTTGGTGGGTTTGCAGGAAGAGACATAGCAAAGAGCAGAGGCAGCCTGGGAAAGACCCCTGGTGATGTTAGTGGGTGTGTAGGTGCCTGAGAATAAGAAAGAGAAACGTGAATGGAAAAAAATCTGCAGATTTTCAAGGATAAAGTAGGCAAGACACATCAATGACCTCATTACCAGAGGCTAGAGCAAAGCACAGAGCAGACTGCAAAATGAACAGATGAGAATGAGAATTATGCAGCAGCAAACAAAATGTCATGGGAGCTTAATACTCATGCAAGATTCAGCCAAAGATTTGTGCCTGTGGAGGACCTAAATCTAAAAGAGTGGTTCTCAACTGGGGTTGATTTCTGTCCCTCAGGGAATATTTGGCAATGTCTGCAGACATTTTTCGTTGTGGTTCTCAACTGGGGGTAGGGGTTATGCAACTGGCATCTAGTGGGCAAAGGCCAGGCATGCTACTAAATGTCTTACATTGCACTGCACAGTCCCATAATAAAGAATTATCTGGCCTAAAATATCAGTTATGCTGATGGTGAGAAACCCCTCTCTTTAGCCAAGAGGCTAACCTGAGACAAAGATATTATTGAATGTAAGCATAGACCTCAAATGACACCTCTTAGGTATTATTTAATAAACTGGGTGAATTGTTATAATGTATGTCCATTTCCAGATTATGTTTTTTTGAGACAGAGTCTCGCTCTGTTGCCCAGGTTGGAGTTCAGTGGCATAATCTCAGCTCACTGCAACCTCTACCTCCTGGGTTCAAGCTATTCTCCTGCCTCAGCCTCCCGAGTAGCTGGGATAACAGGCGCACGCCACCATGCCCAGCGAAGTTTCATGTTTTTTTAGTAGAGACTAGGTTTCACCATGTTGGCCAGACTGGTCTTGAACTCCTGATCTCAGGTGATTCACCCGCCTTTGCCTCCCAAAGTACTGGGATTATAGGCGTGAGCTGCTGTGCCCAGTCCATTTCCAGATTTTTTAAAAAGCAACAGCTTAGGTGGTAATTGTATGATCTAAATTCTCAAAGGAAATGTAAAATTAAAAATATTCTCAACCATGTGTGTATGAAGATATAACCATCATAGCTTTTATTAAATTCAACTGAAAACTTGCTGATATTATTTATTTTGTATCAAACATGACCAGTTTTGTTGATACTTTTCACATTTCCCTTTTCTTATTATTTTGCATTCACTTCTGAAATGTATTACATCACAAGGGTATCCAGGTAAATCCACTTGCTTGCTTTTAGCATTACAGAGAGTACCATTAAAAAAAAGAAAAAAACATAGTTTTTTTTTTTTTTTTTTTTTTTTTAAAGCTCAGAGTTCTATGGTGTTCTTGTCTTTTACATTACAAAAGTTAGTTTAAAGCCAGGCACATAGCAGTTAGGATGCACTGATCACACTTCCTGGTTTAGAAGCAAAAATCTTTTACAGTTATGGTGATCATTATTGAAAATGGCATGTACAATTTAGCATTTTTAGTGTTAGTAAAATCGTTAAAATTTATATCCAGTGAAAAATGTTTAGTTCAGAATTAATGAACTTCCTATTGCCATTTTAAGATCTGAATGCTGAAGCCATTTGAATTTTAAGGTCTCTGACGGCTGCATAAATTGGATTTCAAGTAAATGGCAAAGACATGTATGCAGTCTTGTCAGTATTAAGAAACAGATTTTCTTTATTCTGTTTTGCTCTGATAAAAACAGAATAAAGGATAGTCTCTTCAATAAATGGTCCTGGGGAAACTGGATATTCATATGCAGAAGAGTGAAACTAGACCCTCTATCTCTCACCATATGCAAAAATCAAAATGAATTAAAGACTTAAATTTAAGACCTAAAACTATAAAACTACTAGAAGAAAACATTCAGGAAATGTCTCCAAACATTGGTCTGGGCAAAGATTTTTTGAATAAGGCCTCAAAAGTGCAGGCAGCCAAGGTAAAAATTGACAAATGGGATTACATCAAGCTAAAAAGCTTCTGCACAGCAAAGGAAGCAATCAACAAAGTAAAGAGACAGCCCACAGAATGGGAGAAAATATTTGCAAATTATTCATCCAGCAAGGGATTAATAACTAGAATATACAAGGAAGTCAAACAACTAAATAGCAAAAACACTCCAAATAATCTGATTAAAAACTGAATAAAAGATCTGAATAGACATTTCTCAAAAGAAGACATACAAGTGGCCTACGAGTATATGAAAAAATGCTCAGCGTCACTTATTATCAAGGAAATGCAAATCAAAAACACAATGAGATATCATCTCACCCCAGTTAGAATGGCTATTATCAAAAGACGGAAAATAACAAATGCTAGAGAGAATGCGGAGAAAGGGGAACACTAATATGCTGTTGGTGGGAATGTACAGTCACTGTGGAAAACAGGATGGAGTTTCCTCAATAAGATAAAAATAGAACTACCATATGATCCAACAATCCCACTGCTGGGTATTTATTTAAAGGAAAGGAAATCAGTATATCAAGGAGATATCTGCACTCTCATGTTTATTGCAGCACTACTCACAATAGTCAAGATATGGATCAACCTAAGTGCCCATCAATGGATGAATGGATAAAGTAAATGTAATCTATATACTCAATGGAGTATTTTTCAGCCATATAAAAAGAATGAAATCTTGTCATTTGCAGCAATGCAAATGGAATTGTAGGACATTATGTTAAGTGAAATAAGCTAGATACAGAAAGACAAATAATACATTTTCTCATTCATATGTGGGAGCTGACTAGCTGAGGCAGCTCACACTTATAATCCCAGCACTTTGGGGGGCCAAGATGGGAGGATCGCTTGAATTCAGAAGCTCAAGACCAGCCTAGGCAACACAGTGAGACACTGTCTATACAAAAAATGAAAAATTAGCCAAGTGTGGTGACGCATGCCTGTAGTCCCAGCTACTTGGGAGGCTGAGATTGGAGGATTGCTTGACTCAGGAAGTCAAGGCTACAATGAGCCATGATACTGCTACTACACTCCAGCCTGGGTAACAGAGCAAGACTCTGTCTCAAAACAAACAAACAAGCAAACAAACAAAACATATGTGGAAGCTAAGAAAATTGACCTCATGGAGGTAGAGAGTAGAATGGTGGTTACCAGAGGCTGGGAAGGGTAGGAGATAGAGATGAAGATGAGTTAGTTAGTGGATACAAAAATACAGTTAAGGTAGAATGAATAAGTTCCAGTGTTTGATAGTGCAATAGGGTGTCTATAGTGAACAACAATTTATTGTATATTTGCAAATAGCTAAAAGAAAAGATTTGGAACGTTCCCAACACAGAGAAATGATAAATGTTGCAGGCGGAAAATATTTTAATTACCCAGATTCGGTCATTATAAATGCACAGCTTTATGTATCCATAAAAATTGAAAAAATCAAAAAAAAAGAACATAGGGGAAAGCATGAAAGAATTTTTAGATGAAATGACAGACAACTTGAAAGGTATAAGTTTTTTGTCTCTTTTGATTGTCTTTTTTGGAAAAATCAGAGTTGCTTGGGATGAGAACAGAATTCTGTTCAGTTAGCTTTCCAAATATTGATATGTTTCCCCAAAGCCCAAACTGTGTCCCTTGTCCCTTCATTGACACATTGTCTGTGACTGCTTTCCTGCTGCAAAGACAGAGTTGAATAGTTGCCACAGAGACCGGATGGCCTGAAAAGCCAAAAGTATTTACTGTCTGTCCCTTTACAGTTAAAGGCTGCCAACCCTTGGTCTAGATTAGTAATGCCACTGTGGAAAAGAGGTGTCTTGCATGCAGGCCATGTTTTTCAGAATGCATTATAGTACTCGTTCTCATATGCAGCTGCATTTTGCAATTATCTGGAAAGTTTTAGAAAGTTCTAATGCCTGGACCCACCCCCAGGCATTCTGATGTAATTAGTATAGAGGAGGCCCTGGACACCAGGATGTTTAAAAACTACCCAGGTGGTTCCCGTGTGTAGCCAGCTTTGAGAACCATTGCCTTATGTTGCTACACACTCCCCCATGGGAAGATAGTTTCTCTCCACAAGCTGGATCTGCCCCCAAGTAGCATCGCAAGTATCATTCTTGCCTGCAAGTTCCAGTGACATAATGCTTGAGGCAGGCTGTCCCCAGACTTAGTGGCAAGAGGACAGATGGGAATAGCAGCCCATCTCCAAACCTTAAGTTTCTTTAAACTTCCTCAGGAATGTGGCAAGAAATGAGACTACCACTGTAAAATGCATTGATTCTCCAGACTTAAATGAATGTAAAACCCAAGGGCTTTTATTATCTATGGTTTCAGTGCTTTCCTTGGCTCTCTGGTGCCTATTTTTATCACTGAACAATGAAAATCTATTGGCAATGTTCCTGGTAGTTATCTTCCATTCAAATGTCAATGGAAGATGATCCGAAGTTCTGGAAGTATGGCTGTGGTCGATTTCTTTTTCTACATGGTTTAGGAACTAAGGATTATTTCAGTAATAATCCTATTTCTGAAAACCTGCCACATCATGTTACTTTGCAGCTCTGTGCATGGCTGTCATTGTAAACACTGTTTATAGAACCTTTATCAGCATTTGCCTCTGAAATTTATAAAGCATTTAGTATAATTTGCTGTGGAACCACTGGTGTTTTTCTAGCTTAATAGAGTCAGCACATATGGAGTATTTGGAAGATAGCAGTTTACATCCTATAAAATGACTTTTGAGTCTAAAGCACTTTTATCTCAGCCATTTAAAATGATTGATTACTTAATTCACACTGCCAGGTACTGTTCTTCTCATTTTACAAATGAGGGAAATGAGGCAAAAAGAGGACAGGGGACTTCTTCAAGGCCACGCAGCAAGGTAAGGGCAATTGAAAACTGGAACTCCCCAGGCTGAGCTCTCCTATCTAATATTTCCCTCTGGTGCAGGAGAGTAAAAATGCGAGTCTCTAAACCCCAGCGGTCTACATCCTGAATGCAAAGCACCCCCGGCAGATGCTTGTAGTAAAACACATGACTGAATCGCTGCTCCTTGCTTGAGGAAAACTTCTGCAAACTTTATTAATATATTTTGCTTGAAATCGTGTAAACACAAATAGATCCATTGAGAAACAGACATTTGGCTTTTTAAAATTAAACTGGGACTCCAGGTAGGTAGCATCATCCATAGAACAGTTAGGAATTCATTTCACCAGTGTTCTAACGGGGCAGATGATAATCCGCATATGCTTTCTTAATGGCATGGTTTAGCATGTGGTTATGTTGTTTATTTAATTCAGAAGGCTTTTAAAAGTGATACTGTAAAATGTGACTAGCCAGAAGACAAGGAAAACAGAAATGTTCCCAACTTAATAAACTACCTGGAAAGAATAACTAAAACTTTGAAAAAAATCCTTGTTAGGAGTTTATTACAATTTTAATTTGCAGCCTAAGTATCAACAGAGAACTTCGGTACAAAGTAATCAGATTTAATATTCATGACAGTGACCCCGAGGCAAAGGTAGATTCAGTTATCAAACAAGATTCACTTTTCTCTGTATACTTTCTAAGGCAGCAGAATACATTTTTTAAATTGTAGAAAATATTCTGTAATCATGGCTAAGCCAGATCTACTCAACAAAAATGTCAGCTAATTGAGTTTATTGTTTTGACACTTTAAATATAAGGAGACTTGGCTTGAGATAACAAATGTATCCAGCAATGTATGTCCTGGAGAACAAATTTTTGTAAAATTATACCTTTTGCTCACTTATTAGATGGCTTGGAGTTTTCATAGCAGAGTCATACCTGATAAAGAAGTGAATTGTCTCATTTATAAATTATAAACCTAGTGAGTAGAAGTATACAGATGGTCCCCAACTTATGATATTTTGACTTAGGACTTTTTGACTTTATTGTGGTGGGAAAGTGATATGCATTCAATTACCCACACATTTTATTTTTACTTTCAGTACAATATTCTATAAATTACATGATATATTCAACACCTTACAATAAAATAAGCTTTATGTTAGATGATGTTGCCCAACTGTAGGCTAATGTAAGTGTTGTGAGCACATTTAAAATAGGCTAAACTAAGCTATGATGTTCAGTAGGTTAGATGTACTGAAGGCATTTTTGACTTAAGATATTTACAACTTACAATGCATTTATTGGGATCTAACCTCATTGTAAGTCTAAGAGTATCTGTACATTTATGTTAATTAAGATTTTATCATTACCTGATCTCTGTCCTCATGAGGCTTACAAGTTGGGGGAGTTTAGTGACAAGCAGGAACCGACTAAGTAAATCCAGGTGTGGTTAATGCTATAAAGAAGCATCAGACAGACCCTAAGAAGCAGCATATCTGCTGGGCTTACTCTTCACACTTGTATACATTCAATCAGTGAGAAAACTATGAACCCAGATGGATTGACACCATCTGTTACTCAAGGCACAGCATGTTCACATCAGTTCCTTTTGCCCCCTAAGTTCCACAGGGCGATGTGGAAGGGGGCCTGGGTAGATGCTGTGCACATAGTGGGTTTGTGTCAGAGCTGAGAAACACTGAGCTTAGGAAACTCCCAGTTGTATATGGGGTCTGCTAGCAAACTTGCCCATCTTCCCCTCCAGAGAGAGATCTCTTTATTAACTTGGAATATAAGCAGATCTTCTCTGGGTATTGGAGGGAGAATGTAAAGGGAGGAATCTCCGCCTTCTCTATCCTGGTCAGGAAACAAATCTGTGACCCAGGACTATACTATCTCTAGCTTCCAAGGCCATTTGCTATTCAAACATCCTTGTTCAAAGCTATCAGTGCTCTTGACTCAGAAATCATGCACAAACATCTAAATTATCTCCCAATAAGGAAGTAAGTGATGTGATACAAGGTAATTGAAGGATGTCAGGGGAATGAGAAGCTGACCCCAGAGTGGATATATGGAGAGGGGCAACTGGTCCTAGGAAGAACTGGGAAAGGGTGTTTCCAGAGGCAACAACATGAGGTGGATGATGTGCTTGGTGTGTTCAAGGGATGTCAAGAAGAGCAGCATGGCAGGAGCTGCATAGGTGAGCAGAAAGGTAGCTGGGGCAAATTTGGGAGGGTACAGGAGCCAGATCATTCAGGGCCATGTAGGTCATAGTTTGAGTTGGGAGTTCATCAGAAGAGTGATGGGCAACCTGTGCTGCTCTGTAAGGCATGAGTGACCTGTATTTTCAAATTACAGCTTCAAACCATGTAGTGGGTAAGTCAATCAATTTTGCTGGTCATACGTAGCATTTCATTTTTAAATAATGAGATAGAATAGGACAGAAGATATCAGTACCTTTTATGTAGTGGAATGCCTTATATAAATATTGTTTCATGAAACTTTCATTTATCCTATTTCATTAATATTAACTTTTATTAATTAACAGTAGTTATATATTATTAGAATAATTGATGTTAATTAATATTGGCATTTTCCCCATGTTGACATCTCCTCTAAAGTCAAGATGGGTCTCATGATCAATAGTATCTAAAGTTTGATGAACTATGCTATGAATGTTTTATATGTGCATGTGTGAATTGTATTGCTATGTGATATTTATTTCTGAATATGGGTCACAGTCACTATTTTGCCTTCAAAGGCTTATTTATGGTAGCAAGGTTGGGGCAGCCTGGGGAAATTGGAATACCACCTAGAATTGGATGCCTCCATTCTGGGTAGGGTAATTGAGAGAAGATATAAGTAGCCTTGGGCTCTGGAAGCAAATAGAGTTGTTTCACTGGCCAACTATATCAGACAAGTGTGATCAAGCCACCAGAGTCAGGCATTGACAATCAGATGTAATAGGACTGTAAGAATTCCCTGTGAACAGAGGGAATCCAGGATCTGACAAGGCTTTGGGGCTCTTCATAGCAGCATGCCTGATCGGTTAAACCAGCAGGGGTGAAGCCTCAGCCTTTAGTGGCATATGGTGCCAGGATGGTTACTAAGAGGAGGTCTTTGGTATAAAGAACCAGGCTCAAGTCCCCTCACAAAGGATGGAACAGCCAGGCTGTGGCACTAGGAAGCCAGCCTCAGGATGAAGAAACTGCTCTTTACTGGGGTCACCTCCTTAAGCACTTCTCAACCAGGCCCGACATTTTGTTTGCCTACTGCTTCCTCTTTTTGTTGAACTCTTAGTTACCTCTATAGAGGATTCATTTTTTAAAGATATGCTCAGGGAGAGAGCCCACCTGACTCTGCTTTGGGTGTCTAAGGTGAGGGGACTGGGTCTCTGGGACTAAATGGAAGTCAAGCCAAGGCCTTTCTAGCAAAGAGGGCAACTGGAGTCCCTGAGTGTTGGGTTGAGTTTACATGAATCTTATGTGTATAAATCTGAGTATAATCCCTCTTAGAGCGGGGATGAGCCTTTGCGTTAGAGCAGGATCAGTTGCCATAAGTAAGAGGAGGATACTGTGTTTGAATCCTGGTGTGGCTTACACCATCTCACCTCTTGAGAGGATGAAATGACAGATGAGTGTATAAACCACCATGAGTAGGCTGTGTCAATAAACATAAGGAAGACATAAGAATCTGTGTGCCATGGCTTTGAAATAAAGCACTGTACTTCTTTCCCTCTCCAAGGTCTCTCTGGTGAAACCCTATCTTCTTTACTCCATTTTAGACAGAAAGAGGTAACAAACACATATCTTTTAAGTATTGAGCCTAGGCTGCAACTCCAGTCTAGCTAACTTCATCTTTTTAGCTTGATAATGATGTGTAGTTCAAGTTATGTAACCTTTTTCCAAGGAACTTAATTTAGTCATAACATCATTTGCCAACATGCACTCTAAAATATGCTCTTATTGTCAGTAGATTATGACTAAAATTAATCAAATCACTGAAGGCTGCCCATGACCAGTAAATTATCATGTAATAATTAGTTCTTTACCTAATTCTTTGTTCAAACCATAGCTTCTGCCCTTCTTTGTGGGCTTTACAATATCAAAAGGCATTTCTTGAGCTTGACAAATTGACACATTTGACTTGTTTATTAATTGTTTTCAAGGATAACTTAAAATTTTTAACATTATTTTAATACATTATGGACAGTTTCTGCCAGTTAACTAAAATGCAATTTGAAAATAAACATACTACAGAGATTTTTTTCTGATTTTCTTGTTATTTTGTCTTATCTATAACAAATTTCATGCCTTATGTTCTCAAATATCAGCTGCCTAGATTATTTCACTTAGATTTTAATTGACATGAAACTGCATTCATAAATACATATGTTGATGCATCCAAATGAATTACCTTTTCTTTAGTCAATATATTTAGGAGGTAATTGCTATTACTAATACATTTTCTTATTAAGTAAGATAATGGGTGTGGATTTTTAAAAATGTATAATAGACTTCTGAGCAAAAGCTGGTATTTCATGGTCTTTTAATATCTGTGTGACAAGAAAAGTTCTACCAATTCAATAAAATTCTTTGAGGACAAAAAACAATTTTGTTTCATGCTTTGTCAAAGCTATAAACTCTTAATGTAATCTCCATTGGGTTTATTTTTATTTCTATTATGTTTCCCTCACCCAAAATACAAATTAAAATGTGCCAAAGAGGAAAGTATTTTAAATGAATCCAACCTGTTTTCTTTTCTCTATTCTTGAAAAATATTATTTGTTGTACAATAATATATGAAACTTTACTATGTTTAATTTTTTTGTATTAGATTCATGTGTAATACATCTTTTAAAAAATAATTTTGAATGAATGCTGAAAACATAGAGTCTAAATTTTCAAACTCTTTGGGATTGGAATGTATCTAAGCTGAATAACTCAATTTCACTTTGAGGCAGTTTTAACATTGAAGGGAATGCTGACAAGCCTGTGGCACAGAAAGCCAAAAAAAAATTTGTCATCTGGCCTTTCACAGAAAATGTAATCCAACTGCATTATTCGAATTATTTGGGTATTTGTTGTATTCATGGAAAGTAGTCCTTAAGATTGAAAGTTTGGCATTACTGCACTGGAATTGAGCGCTTGAAATTATTGCATTTTAAGGATACACTGTCTTTGTCACAATGACTGAACTCTGCCTTATAGCATGAAAGCAGCCATGGACAGTATGGAAACAAATGAGTGTGGCTGTGTGCCAATAAAACTTTATTTATAAAAACAGGATCAGGCTGGATTTGGCTCACCAGTAATTTGCCAACCCCTTCAAACCTTTGTTATTCAAAGAATAATCTATGTGCTGGGAATAACAGCATTCCCTGAAGCTCTAAAATGCAGACTCTCAGGCCCCACCTCAGACCTACTGAAGTAGAATCTACATATTAACAATGTTCCCAGGAGATTCATATGAGCCTTAAAGTTAGAAGATTATTGCCCTAAACTACTCTTCAAAGTGAAGTAACAGGTTACTCCTGGGAGGATCTATGAAATGAATAAGTATGTTGACTGCAGCTTAAGACTAGGTTTAGCAGGTGAAGAGCACGCTGTTTCACCGTGGACTTCTAAATGCGAGAATATGGAGAACTTTATCTGGCCCACCAATAATTTTCCCTTCCTACTGTAGGTCTTCTCAGATGGTCTGTTCCATTTCTTTAGAGGAGAATGTCCTAATTTCTTGCCCTGGAAATTACTGACTGTGGGCACTTCTGCATGAGGGAATGGGTGGGATAAGTTATTTAATACACAGGTGTGTAAGTATTCCTTCTATTTTTTATGCATGCAAATGCTACTCAGTTTTGTATTTGGCATTTTTAAGTCTCAAGCTTGTAGACATTCTTCAAATTAGACCAACTACCCCATCTATTGTAGATCCCTCTGGTGATATTTAAGCTTCCTGGACTGTGCGGAGAGACTCAATGATGGGCCACTGAGGAGGTGGACCACAACAGAGTTTCTTGGCCGTAGCATTATTGGCATTTGGGGCCAAATAATTCTGGTGTTGTTAGGTGCAGTCCTGTACATTGTAAGGTATGTAACAGGATTTCTGGCTTCTCATTCGATGCCAATAGAATCCCCCACCCCCAGTTATGATGGCCACACATGTCTCCACATATTGCCAAATGTACACAGGGGGACAAAATTGCCCCTGGCTGAGAGCCACCAAGTCCTAGAGGTGCTGAGAAATCAGTGCCTCTCAGGTGTTGTCAGGGCAGCTACAGGCCCAGGACATGGGTGACCAGCCTCAAGCATTCCCTCTGTTCTTTCAGTGAGGCATAATAATACTAATTTTTGCTGGATGCAGTGGCTCAAACCTTTAATCTCAGTGCTTTGGGAGGCCAAGGTTTTCTTGAGCCCAGGAGTTTAAGATCAGCCTGGGCAACACAGTGAGACCTCATCTCTACAACAAATTAAAAATTAGCCAGGTTTGGTAGTGTGCGCCTGTAGTAGCTACTCAGGAGGCTGAGGCAGGAGGATCCCTTGAGCCCAGGAGTTTGAGGCTACAGTGAATTACAATCGTACCACTGCACTCCAGCCTGAAAGACAGAGTGAGACCCTGCATCAAAAAAAGTTAATTTCCATGTGAGTCACGAAATGAGAAATTTAGGAAACAAAGTCAAAGTCACAGCTTCTCCAGGACCTGCAGCTTCATCAGCTTTTCATCATCCCATTACTCCCTCTCTGAGCTGCTGACACATCCTCTTTCTGTTCTCTCTGTCCGTATCAGTTCTGATTCCATTTTCTTCTTTATTGTCATTTAAAATAATATCTCATGGGAGAAAAAAATGAATATGTATTGTCTGTCTGGCATTTTGAACTGAAATCTTCACCATAATGTCCTCTAAAGTAAAATGCTAGAGATTGGGAAACAAATTGAATTTTATAGTTTAGAAATCTTTCACATTAGAATTGTGTTATTGCCTAGTTTTAATTGTTTGGTACATGTAACATTTTAGAAAATTATTACCAAGGGACTTAATTTCTGTAGCTGATCCTATAACTGGCTCATCCCAAGTCAGAATTGGTAATATGACTGTTCTTTGTGAGGAAGAGAGCTGGCATTTGCTGAGTTTGTTTGAGTAATGATGGCCCTCAAAAATCTTTCCAATCTGATCAAACCTAATTCATTTACTTTTGTAAAAAGAATCACTTTATATTATAAAGAATCACTTTATACAGCGATTAAAATATTAATTTTTCAAATATTGAACTTTATTTTCCATTTGGTTATTTACTGAATTTGTGGTATACAAATTTGTACTTTATTCAATTGACTCTAATAACAGTTGCCAGAGGGAACAAGTCTGGGTCAGCCAGGGAATTGGCTCTGTAATTTACCTCCTGAGATGAAAGTACTGCATAGCAGATCTGATTTACAGTTTCATTTGGATAGTTCATCATTTTTCAAAGAGGAAAAAAAAGATTACATCTAGCTCAGTGCTCCTGCTAGTACACACTGTGCCTTTGTGAGGATTATAGATTATTTACAAAAGTGGCCCCATTTCTTCATCTTTGGCTTTGTCCATGTTTCTTGCACTGTGACTTTTTGGCTCCTCCTATCAATAGTTGGAGTCTACTTCTCTTTCCCTTGAATCTGGGGTAGCCATTTGCCTTGCTTTGGCCAGTGGAATGCAGAAACAGTGATGATGTGCCTGCTCCAAGCCTAGTCCTTAAGAGGCCCTGCATACTTCTGTTGTCTTTGTCTTGGAATATTGTGCAGCCCTCATGAGATTAAGCCAGGGCTAGATTGCTGAGATTAAGCCAGGGCTAGATTGCTGGAAGATGACAGATGACAGATCACATGGGACAGAGAAGCCATCCCAGCTGAGGCCACACTAGATCACCAAGTCCTAGCTAACCAAGCATTTGACTACAGTTGTGTGAGTGAGCTCAGCTGAGCCTAGAAGAACTGCCCAGCTGAGCCCTGTCCAATTGCCAACCTGCAGAGTTGTGAGCTTAGTAAAGACAGATAATTGTTGATGTTTTAAGCCACTAAATTTGTCATATGACAAAAGGTAACTAAAACAGTGAGAATTAGAAAAAGGCACTGCTTTGGGTGGATGAATTATATAATGGCACCTCTTATTCTGATGCAGACTTTTCTAGAGTACACATTGTTACTGTCTCCCTCAGGTATCCTAATGGGCTACAGAAGTCACAATCAGAAACAATAGCTGTGCAATCTAGAGTCAGGTTGCTGCCCTCCACCCTAGGCACAGCGATTTAGAAGCTGTGTGATCTTCGGGAGGGAACCTCATCCCTGAAAGACAGTATAGGGCTTATACAGTTCAGGTATTAGAAAGGACTCACTAGATACCACAGAGTGTACTGTAGGTGCCAAGGGAGAGCTTTCCATTTTGCCCTCTGAAGGTTTGCTGAAAAATCAACTTGCAAAAGGCAGATTAATTGGAGAAAAGGCTTACTAATTTACTTAATGTGTACACATGGAAGCCTTCAGAACAAAGACCCAAAGATACTGAGGAAATTGTCCATTTTTATGCTTAGGTTCAACACAGGATGGACAGGAATATAGAAACATGGTTGGACAAATAGAGTTTGATCTAGTGCTAATAGACTGAGTGGGGAAATCCAGGAAGGCCTTTCTGTCTAGATTCTTCTTGGCATCTCTAAGTAGCCTTTCTTCCTTCTGGGTATGGGGTAGAACCCTCTCTGGAATGGGGGGTCTTAGGATCTCCAGTCAAACAAGGTAGGTCAGAGAGTTTCTCTATGGCTGATTTCTACACAAAACAAAGCAGAGGAAAAGTTATAATAGTATTTTCAGGTTTTATGGCTGGCTTTGTGGCAAAGGGGTTCTGGTTTGTATGACATGCCTTGGGGAAGAGGGATGCTAGTTTGTATGACTAGCCTCAGGGGAAAATGGGACTGAGAGACAAGAGGGCAGCAGAAGATCAGAGAAAAACCTTTTCTTCTAAGGCCCTCAGTTTGGGGTATTGCTTTCTGAGCCCCCAACAATATACATGTGAAGCTTTTGTTTAAAGAGAAAAAGGATGTGGTGCAGTAAGAGAAAGTAAATGTGGGCAACATCAGGAGTCAGAGAGACATTCCAACAACCCAGAGCCCTTTCTTCCTTTCAGCACATAGGGCCAGGCTGAGTCATTGGCTTGAACATCAGGATCTGTGTGCCCAATCTTGGCTTGGGGAGAGTTCAGAGAAGCTTTCAATGCAAGGGTGCTCCTGAATCTCTTTGGTCATAAACAAGCTAGGCAAACCAGTTAAGGCAGTTGCAAACCTGCAGTAAAGTAACTTATTAGGTGGGTTGTCAGGACAGTTTCTAACCATAAAAAAAAAAAAAAAAAAAAACTTAAATCTCACTGCCCCTATCTTGACCAAGAGTCCAAAAGCAGACCTCTGGCACTTTCAGAGATAAAGAAAGCTTTTTCCACCCCAGCTGTGATTCAGTTATATCTACACAGCCTCATTTTCCTTATTTGTAAAGTGAGGATAATTATACACCTTTTTACAGGATTTTATGGGGTTTATATGAGGTGATTCATGCAGAATACTTACCACAAGTACCTGGAACTTAGTAAATACTCAAAAACTCTTCTACTACTAATTAAATAAAGAGTACTCAACAAGGAGTCAGCAACCAGCTTTGAACCATGTGACTTTGGACACAGCACTTCAGCTATCTGGGCCTCAGTTTTCTCATATTAAATTAGGGAAGCAATGATTAGGTTACCCTATCCTGTGATAATGTCATGCTCATCTTTAATCTCCCAAGAGCCAAGTAAGAGCACCCTTTTATAGTTAGTTCATGCAAGTTAGCATCTAGTAGGTGAAAATACTAGTAAAAATTACTTTTCTTTATTCCTAATTCCTGGAGGGTAGTGCATAAATTCTGTGGACAATCTCGTAAGCAATTTTCCAAAGTAGGTTGCCTGAAGGCTCTAGGTTTAGAAAAAGCCATCAAGAAGAGGTTTGAGAAACTTTGTCATTGAAAGTCTGGGCATCACAGAGAATAGTTCTTTTAGGACCACTTTGGTGGTGGGGACGCACTGGATTCATGAACCATTGGTAGCCATGGAGTTTTCCCTGGTGGTTGGTGTACTGCTAGAGACCTTAGGTTGGGATTTCACTTGCTAGACACCCAAGGAAGGAGTGAGTGAGAAACTTGGTTTGCCACAGTGCCCTTCTTAACTGATGCTTGGTTTCACCTCTGAAACAATCTTGACACCCTCGTGATGCTCCCTGATGCCCTAATCCCCCTCATTCTGCCCAAGGTATACCCTCTTGCTACCTGTATTCACCCTCTGTGCATCCACACTTGCTAGGGCTAGACACTGAGTGAAAGTGTAGCTATTCCCTACAGAAGGAGTTCATGGCTAGGAGCAGAACTAATGATTTACAGCAGGGATTAGCAAATGTTTTTTGTAAAGGGCCAGATAGTAACTATTTTAGACTTTACGAGCCATGAGCCATACAGTTTCTATCACAGCTACTCAACTCTGCCATTGGTTATAGCACCACAGCAGCCATAGACCACATGTCAATTAATGGGCATGTCTGCATTCCAGTAGAATTTTATTTAGAAAGTGAGGGCAGCTGGTTTTGGCCCTCAAGCTACAGTTTGCTGACTCTTGGTTTGGCAGAAATAAAATACATGTATTGTTAAGGACTGTGCAACAGAGTGTTTTCAGGATTTCGGTTTTTTTTTTTTTTTTTTTAACATGGAAGGAAAGTCTTGTCCATTTTGAAAATGATATAACATTATAAAGTCATTAAGGTTAATCCTCAGAGTGGCATCATGTAGACATATTTCAGAAAATAACAATAATAGTCCAGTGAATAACTCCTCCAGGTAATGAAGATTATATTTGTTCTAGGTGGAAAGCTGGTAAGCCTCTCAAAATGAGAATGTTGGTAACAAATAAAAGTTTACATCTGAATTAGATCTCTGACACAGAGAACAAAAGGCATTTTCAAACTTGAATACCTATAGAAGCCCCCTCAAGTGCAAGGCTATTTGAGTTAGAAGCAACAATGAAACTCGTCTCACTTAGTTATATGAAAAGAATCATATATATAACTTATATATAATATAATATATATTATATTATATATAATATAGGCATGTCATAGAAACCAGAGAAATACCTAGTCTTTAGATAACAGGTAGGCTTTTCTGATGTGTGTAAGGTGCAATGAAAATCTGTGGTTCTGCATTATGCTTTCGCATTAAAACATCCTTTTTCTATACTATGCAATCATATACTTTTATTGGGAGATTATGGAAAGGGCCTTCACCTCTTGTACCCTGTAAAACACAAAATATATATTGTATATAATTATATATTATACATATATATACATATATATATAGAGAGAGAGAGAGAGAGAGAAAATTTGGCCATGGACTGAAGGTAATAAATACCATTTAACAAATGTAATGTTTCAACATTGAAAATGAAGAAAAGGCCTGAAAAAACCTGGAAGAGTTGACATTTTGGTATTTAAAACTTTTATTGGGGAAAAAGTTTAATGCTTTATGCTACAATTTGATTTTCCTGGTTTTCAAAGCAGCCAAGATACAGAAACTGTAGCCTCATTAAATCTAAAGAAATAAGAGAGTTGATCAAGTGTGCTCATTGGGTACATAATAGATAGATGAAATGCAAATACTTACTGGAAAATATGATTAAATGTATAGTGTTTTCCAAGTCATTTTAATGTTTATGTCCAAATTAATTTTATTTTAGGAATCAGGTAGATAAATTGTAATTTACTGCTTTTCACCCAAACGTGAATTGGAACTAATATTAAAACTTATGATCTTTGGTTCATGGGTTGAGAATCCTGAAAGGAGTTTTTTCTGGCAATTTTTAAAAATAGAATTTTTAAATCACTTAGCAATGTAATTTAACATTTATAAAGTAAAAATAAAAGCCACTAATAACCCCTCTATATTGTTTATTTTTTCTTCTTAAAGACTTCACTCTTAAAATACTGCATCATTAAGCAAGGTGCCCTTGTAGTCTGAAAGCAACATATGGACAGAGTAAATATAATCCCGATTAAGCTCCCTGTTTTATATGGAATGGCAGTAGAGCCAGACGTTTTAAATACCTGCAACTTGTCAGCTCCTAATTTGTGGTTTCCCATAGGACTAAGGCACTATAGTATATTTTTCCTAACTACAGATGTTTGCCATTTTTAACCATAATAAATGTACCAAAAGTTTTTAAAGCATTATAGTATCTACCTCATTTAAAGATAAACATCTGTTTGCTTTAAAATTGGAATAAAGTCTATGAATCATAGAATAAGTGACACATTTTATAGGCCATATGCACAAACTCTAGAAATGGGCTAATTTTCAAAATTTATTATGGACAGGCAATTATGTGCTTGAAATTTTGCAAGCCTATATGATTCATTACCTAAGCCACATTGAGGAATTTTGCATTTAAAATGTTTTTTTAAGAAGGCAGTCACTTGGGCATATTTATTTTTTGAACTCAGTTACTAGAGGTGTGGCCAAGATGAAAGGCAACTGAAATTGGCCTATGTTTATGAAGCAGAAATTATGATCCTCAGAAAAGGTAGCTTTAGACATAAGGATGCTGACAAAATGAATCTTCATTCCTTAAAGTGAGCCAGGAAAAGAAATGTTTCAGAGGATACAACTCAGGTTCTGAAAATTAAAATCTGAGCTACAAATGCGGAAAGTTTTACTTTATAATTTCTGCAAAATTTGACTTTACCTTTAATGACTCTGTGTGGTCTATGACATGGAACAGAAAAAACTTGTAAACATAAGTTTTTTGACAAAAGATTAGAATCATGATCTTCCCTTGCTATGGTTTAACAAGCCAACCAACCAGTTTGTTTAGAGGTGAAATTACATTATGATTGGGGAATCTTTCTGACATTCACACAATTTACATAAAAGGCATATATGCACCTGGCTGGAAGAAACATATTCAGGTATGTAACTTTTTGTTTGGTGGCTATTTCCAAATCGTTTTAATTTTTGCCAGAAGGCTATACTAACGTCGACTTTCAAGAATATAGGTGCATCTGGTAGAGATTAGAAACAGGTTCCCCTAGGTCTTTAGATAACAGGTAGGTTTTTCTGATGTGTGTAAGGTGTAATGGATGTGTGTAAGGTGTAATGGAAATCTGTGGTTCTGCATTATCCTTTCCCATTAAAAGATCCTTTTTCTATACTGTGCAATCATATACTTTTATTGGGAGATTATGGAAAGGGCCTTCACCTCTTGTACCCTGTAAAACACAAAATATTACTATAGTATCACTATCTGCCTTACAGTGGAAAGTAAGTTTGACAGTAAGCTTTATCCTCACTTTTGGTCATATTTTCTTCTTTCAGGGAAGGAACCAGTTCTGCATTAAAATTGTTTAAATGTATGACGTAAGGGGAGTCAACCTAGTTATTTAATTTGCATGCAAATGGAATTGCCCCCAGCCTTCCTTTTCTTTCTTTCTCGGATTCGTGTCAGGGCCAGGCCATCTATCTGGTGCTGGAAATCATCTCTTCCTCAATAACCTTCCTTAATGGTTGTGCAGTGTTCCCTAATATGGGCACTGCCAAGTCAAGTGCAATGACAAAACTTGTTATGCAAACTTATTCTAAGTGTATACTTTATGTAAAGGTGCACATTCTTGGGAGATAAGGCAAGTTTCTGCATCCTCTATGTTACTAAGCCTCTCTCTGTTCCTCTGCATAAATAGGTGTGGTATTTGCAGAACCCTCTTCATTGGTTAAAAACAAACAAACAAACAAACAAAAAAACACGCCGATTTATATATAGGCAGGTAGCTAGAAGAGGTGTTTTGGCCCTTGTGGTTATTAACTTTGAGTTCTAATTCTTTCCATTAAATTTGACAAATCTTTATTGTGCACCTGTATGTGACCACTGTACTGTGAGAATGGATGAGACATAGCACCTGCCCCAAGGAGCTCACAGGCTGCAAAGAGAAAAAGACACGAAAACAGCTCTAGTACATATCAGACAATTACTATTACTTTCCTGTGAAAATGCATCTTTTAATAAATGCCAGGTATTGTTCTGATCTCTTGATATGTGTTACCTCATTGCATCCTCTCAATATCACTATGTGGATTATTATTCAATTGTACAGAGATAAATTGAAGTTAACTAACTTTTTGAAAGTCAGAGTTCCATGCCTACTTCATTGGTATCTAACTCAAGGAGTTGTTAGTTTCACATTTTCCTGGGGAAAGCACTGCATTTCATTCAGAGCTCTGTGTTAGGATATGCAGCCTTCTTTCTCTTCTCTCTTCTCTTTTCTTTCTTTCTCTTTCTTTCTTTCTTTCTTTCTTTCTCTTTCTCTCTCTCTCTTTCTTTCTCTTTCTTTCTCTCTCCCTCTCTCTCCCCTTTCTTTCTTTCTTTCTTTCTTTCTTTCTTTCTTTCTTTCTTTCTTTCTTTCTTTCTCTTTCTTTCTTTCTTTCTTTCTTTCCTTCTTATTTTTTTTTCTTATTATACTTTACGTTCTAGGGTACATGTGTATAACGTGCAGGTTTGTTACATATGTATACTTGTGCCATGTTGGTGTGCTGCACCCATCAACTCGTCAGCACCCATCAACTCGTCATTTACATCAGGTATAACTCCCACTGCAATCCCTCACCCCTCCCTGCTCCCTATGATAGGCCCCGGTGTGTGATGTTCCCCTTCCGGAGTCCAAGTGACCTCATTGTTCAGTTCCCACCTATGAGTGAGAACATGCGGTGTTTGGTTTTCTGTTCTTGCAATAGTTTGCTGAGAATGATGGTTTCCAGCTGCATCCATGTCCCTAAAAAGGACACAAACTCATCCTTTTTTATGGCTGCATAGTATTCCATGGTGTATATGTGCCACATTTCCTTAATCCAGTCTCTCACTGATGGACATTTGGGTTGATTCCAAGTCTTTGCTATTGTGAATAGTGCCACAATAAACATACGTGTGCATATGTCTTTATAGCAGCGTGATTTATAATCCTTTGGGTATATACCCAGTAATGGGATGGCTGGGTCATATGGTACTTCTATTTCTAGATCCTTGAGGAATCGCCATACTGTTTTCCATAATGGTTGAACTAGTTTACAATCCCACCAACAGTGTAAAAGTGTTTCTATTTCTCCATATCCTCTCCAGCACCTGTTGTTTCCTGACTTTTTAATGATTGCCATTCTAACTGGTGTGAGATGGTATATCATTGTGGTTTTGATTTGCATTTCTCTGATGGCCAGTGATGATGAGCATTTCTTCACGTGTCTGTTGGCTGTATGAATGTCTTCTTTTGAGAAATGTCTGTTCATATCCTTGCCCAATTTTTGATGGGGTTGTTTGTTTTTTTCTTGTAAATTTGTTTGAGTTCTTTGTAGGTTCTGGATATTAGCCCTTTGTCAGATGAGTAGATTGCAAAAATGTTCTCCCATTCTGTAGGTTGCCTGTTCACTCTGATGGTAGTTTCTTTTGCTGTGCAGAAGCTCTTTAGTTTAATTAGATCCCATTTGTCAATTTTGGCTTCTTTTGCCGTTGCTTTTGGTGTTTTAGACATGAAGTCCTTGCCAATGCCTATGTCCTGAATGGTATTACCTAGGTTTTCTTCTAGGGTTTTTATGGTATTAGGTCTAACATTTAAGTCTCTAATCCATCTTGAATTAATTTTCATATAAGGAGTAAGGAAAGGATCCAGTTTCAGCTTTCTACTTATGGCTAGCCAATTTTCCTAGCACCATTTATTAAATAGGGAATCCTTTCCCCATTTCTTGTTTTTGTCAGGTTTGTCAAAGATCAGATGGCTGTAGATGTGTGGTATTATTTCTGAGGGCTCTGTTCTATTCCATTGGTCTATATCTCTGTTTTGGTACCAGTACCATGCTGTTTTGGTTACTGTAGCCTTGTAGTATAGTTTGAAGTCAGGTAGCGTGATGCCTCCAGCTTTGTTCTTTTGGCTTAGGATTGTCTTGGCAATGCGGGCTCTTTTTTGGTTCCATATGAACTTTAAAGCAGTTTTTTCCAGTTCTCTGAAGGAAGTCATTGGTAGCTTGATGGGGATGGCATTGAATCTATAAATTACCTTGGGCAGTATGGCCATTTTCCGATATTGATTCTTCCTATCCATGAGCATGGTATGCTCTTCCATTTGTTTGTGTCCTCTTTTATATCCCTGAGCAGTGGTTTGTAGTTCTCCTTGAAGAGGTCCTTTACATCCCTTGTAAGTTGGATTCCTAGGTATTTTATTCTCTTTGAAGCAATTGTGAATGGAAGTTCATTCCTGATTTGGCTCTCTGCTTGTCTGTTACTGGTGTATAAGAATGCTTGTGATTTTTGCACATTAATTTTGTATCCTGAGACTTTGCTGAAGTTGCTTATCAGCTTAAGAAGATTTTGGGCTGAGACGATGGGGTTTTCTAAATACACAATCATGTCATCTGCAAACAGGGACAATTTGACTTCCTCTTTTCCTAACTGAATACCCTTGATTTCTTTCTCTTGCCTGATTGCCCTAGCCAGAACTTCCAACACTATGTTGAATAGGAGTGGTGAGAGAGGGCATCCCTGTCTTGTGCCAGTTTTCAAAGGGAACTTTTCCAGTTTTTGCCCATTCAGTATGATATTAGCTGTGGGTTTGTCATAAATAGCTCTTATTATTTTGAGGTACGTTCCATCAATACCGAATTTGTTGAGCGTTTTTAGCATGAAGGGCTGTTGAATTTTGTCAAAAGCCTTTTCTGCATCTATTGAGATAATCATGTGGTTCTTGTCTTTGGTTCTGTTGATATGCTGGATTACGTTGATTGATTTGCGAATGTTGAACCAGCCTTGCATCCCAGGGATGAAGCCCACTTGATCATGGTGGATAAGCTTTTTGATGTGCTGCTGAATCCGGTTTGCCAGTATTTTATTGAGGATTTTTGCATCGATGTTCATCAGGGAGATTGGTCTAAAATTCTCTTTTTTTGTTGTGTCTCTGCCAGGCTTTGGTATCAGGATGATGTTGGCCTCATAAAATGAGTTAGGGAGGATTCCCTCTTTTTCTATTGATTGGAATAGTTTCAGAAGGAATGGTACCAGCTCCTCCTTGTACCTCTGGTAGAATTCAGCTGTGAATCCATCTGGTCCTGGACTTTTTTTGGTTGGTAGGCTATTAATTATTGCCTCAATTTCAGAGCCTGCTATTGGTCTATTCAGGGATTCAACTTCTTCCTGGTTTAGTCTTAGGAGAGTGTAAGTGTCCAGGAAATTATCCATTTCTTGTAGCTTTTCTAGTTTATTTGCATAGAGGTGTTTATAGTATTCTCTGATGGTAGTTTGTATTTCTGTGGGGTCGGTGGTGATATCCCTTTATCATTTTTTATTGCATCTATTTGATTCTTCTCTCTTTTCTTCTTTATTAGTCTTGCTAGTGGTCTACCAATTTTGTTGATCTTTTCAAAAAACCAACTCCTGGATTCATTGATTTTTTGGAGGGTTTTTTGTGTCTGTATCTCCTTCAGTTCTTCTCTGATCTTAGTTATTTCTTGCCTTCTGCTATCTTTTGAATGTGTTTGCTCTTGCTTCTCTAGTTCTTTAAATTGTGATGTTAGAGTGTCAATTTTAGATCTTTCCAGCTTTCTCTTGTGGGCATTTAGTGCTATAAATTTCCCTCTACACACTGCTTTAAATGTGTCCCAGAGATTCTCGTATGTTGTATCTTTGTTCTCATTGGTTTCAAAGAACATCTTTATGTCTGCCTTCATTTCGTTATGTACCCAGTAGTCATTCAGGAGCAGGTTGTTCAGTTTCCATGTAGTTGAGCGGTTTTGATTGAGTTTCTTAGTCCTGAGTTCTAGTTTGATTGCACTGTGGCCTGAGAGACAGTTTGTTATAATTTCTGTTCTTGTACATTTGCTGAGGAGTGCTTTACTTCCAATTATGTGGTCAATTTTGGAATAAGTGTGACGTGGTGCTGAGAAGAATGTATATTCTGTTGATTTGGGGTGGAGAGTTCTGTAGATGTCTATTAGGTCTGCTTGCTGCAGAGATGAGTTCAATTCCTGGATATCCTTGTTAACTTTCTGTCTCGTTGATCTGTCTAATGTTGACAGTGGGGTGTTGAAATCTCCCATTATTATTGTATGGGAGTCTAAGTCTCTTTGTAAGTCTCTAAGGACTTGCTTTATGAATCTGGGTGCTCCTGTATTGGGTGCATATATATTTAGGATAGTTAGCTCTTCTTGTTGAATTGATCCCTTTACCATTATGTA
>NC_045456.1:11369201-11371215 GCF_002776525.5 Piliocolobus tephrosceles | reverse complement strand
TCCATTTGCTTGGTAGATCTTCCTCCATCCCTTTATTTTGAGCCTATGTATGTCTCTGCATGTGAGATGGGTCTCCTGAATACAGCAAACTGATGGGTCCTGACTCTATCCAATTTGCCAGTCTGTGTCTTTTAATTGGAGCATTTAGTCCATTTACATTTAAGGTTAATATTGTTATGTGTGAACTTGATCCTGCCATTATGATATGAACTGGTTATTTTGCTCGTTATTTGATGCAGTTTCTTCCTAGCCTCGATGGTCTTTACATTTTGGCATGTTTTTTTCAATGGCTGGTACTGGTTGTTCCTTTCCATGTTTAGTGCTTCCTTCAGGGTCTCTTGTAAGGCAGGCCCGGTGGTGACAAAATGTCTAAGCATCTGCTTCTCTGTAAAGGATTTTATTTCTCCTTCACTTATGAAACTTAGTTTGGCTGGATATGAAATTCTGGGTTGAAAATTCTTTTCTTTAAGAATGTTGAATATTGGCCCCCACTCTCTTCTGGCTTGGAGAGTTTCTGCTGAGAGATCTGCTGTTATTCTGATGGGCTTCCCTTTGTGGTTAACCTGACCTTTCTCTCTGGCTGCCCTTAAGATTTTTTCCTTCATTTCAACTTTGGTGAATCTGGCAATTATTTGTCTTGGAGTTGCTCTTCTCGAGGAGTATCTTTGTGGCGTTCTCTGTATTTCCTGAATCTGAGTGTTGGCCTGCCCTACTAGGATGGGGAAGTTCTCCTGGATGATATCCTGAAGAGTGTTTTCCAACTTGGTTCCATTTTCCCCTTCACTTTCAGGCACCCCAATCAGAGGTAAATTTGGTCTTTTTACATAATCCCATACTTCTTGCAGGCTTTGTTCATTACTTTTTCTTCTTTTTTCTTTAGATTTCTCTTCTCGCTTCATTTCATTCATTTGATCCTCAATTGCTGATACTCTTTCTTCCAGTTGATCGAGTTGGTTACTGAAGCTTGTGCATTTGTCACGTATTTCTCATGTCATGGTTTTCATCTCTGTCAGTTCGTTTATCGCCTTCTCTGCATTAATTATTCTAGTTATCAATTCTTCCACTCTTTTTTCAAGATTTTTAGTTTCTTTGCGCTGGGTACATAATTCCTCCTTTAGCTCTGAGGAGTTTGATGGACTGAAGCCTTCTTCTCTCATCTCGTCAAAGTCATTATCCGTCCAGCTTTGATCCGTTGCTGGCGATGAGCTGCGTTCCTTTGCAAAGGGAGATGTGCTCTGATTTTTTGAATTTCCAACTTTTCTGCCCTGCTTTTTCCCCATCTTTGTGGTTTTATCTGCCTCTGGTCTTTGATGATGGTGACGTACTGATGGAGTTTTGGTGTGGGTGTCCTTCCCGTTTGTTAGTTTTCCTTCTAACAGTCAGGACCCTCAGTGGTAGGTCTGTTGGAGATTGCTTGAGTTCCACTCCAGACCCTGTTTGCCTGGGTATCAGCAGCAGAGGCTGCAGAAGATAGAATATTGCTGACCAGCGAGTGTACCTGTCTGATTCTTCCTTTGGAAGCTTCCTCTCAGGGGTGTACTCCACCGTGTGAGGTGTGGGGTGTCGGTCTGCCCCTAGTGGAGGATGTCTCCCAGTTAGGCTACTCAGGGGTCAGGGACCCACTTGAGCAGGCAGTCTGTCCCTTCTCAGATCTCAACCTCCGTGTTGAGAGATCCACTGCTCTCTTCAAAGCTGTCAGACAGAGTCGTTTGCCTCTGCAGAGGTTTCTGCTGCTTTGTTGTTGTTGTTGTTGTTGATTAGCTGTGCCCTGTCCCCAGAGGTGGAGTCTACAGAGACAGGCAGGGCTCCTTGAGCTGCTGTGAGCTCCACCCAGTTCGAGCTTCCCAGCGGCTTTGTTTACCTACTTAAGCCTCAGCAATGGCGGGCACCCCTCCCCCAGCCTCGCTGCTGTCTTGCAGTTAGATGGCAGACTGCTGTGCTAGCAATGAGGGAGGCTCCGTGGGTGGGCATGGGACCCTCCCAGCCAGGTGTGGGATATAATCTCCTGGTGTGC
>NC_045456.1:11312069-11344201 GCF_002776525.5 Piliocolobus tephrosceles | reverse complement strand
AAAAAAAAAAAAAAAAGTGTGACTATGCTATAGTTCTTTCTAGAAAGCATTGCATAATGGAGAGTTCTACGAAATTTGTAGATCTTGCTATTTGGAAAGCCACAATTTCTGATGACTTACTTTATTGCACCGTTGGCACAGCCCCTCCCCCACCAATTAAAAATAGAGAAGCATGTGACTTGGTTCTTTATGCTTGAATTTCTCAGCAGCCTGTAGATAAACAGTTCGCAGACTTGGTGATTTCAGTCTTGGACATTTTTGTTTCAGCTGAGGGACAACCTAGTGATGATCTCCATCATTTCAAAAAAATAGGGAATTTTTTTTTTTTTACAGTCATCTTTCTTTCTTTTTTTTATACTTTAAGTTCTAGGGTACATGTGCACAACGTGCAGGTTTGTTACATATATATACATGTACCATGTTGGTGTGCTGCAACCCATTAACTCATCATTTACATTAGGTATATCTCCTAATGCTATCCCTCTCCTCCACCCCTCCGCACAATAGGACCCGGTGTGTGATGCTCCCCTTTCTGTGTCCAAGTGTTCTCATTGTTCAATTCCCACCTATGAGTGAGAACATGCGGTGTTTGGTTTTCTGTTCTTGCAACAGTTTGCTGAGAAAGATGGTTTCCAGCTGCATCCATGTCCCTACAAAGGACACGAAATCATCCTTTTTTTTTGGCTGCATGGTATTCCATGGTGTATATGTGCCACATTTTCTTAATCCAGTCTGTCACTGATGGACATTTGGGTTGATTCCAACTCTTTGCTATTGTGAATAGTGCCACAGTAAACATATGTGTGCATGTGTCTTTATAGCAGCATGACTTATAATCCTTTGGGTATGTACCCAGTAATGGGATGGCTGGGTCAAATGATATTTCTAGTTCTAGATCCCTGAGGAATCGCCACATTGTTTTCCACAATGGTTGAACTAGTGTACAGTCCCACCAACAGTGTAAAAGTGTTCCTATTTCTCCACATCCTCTCCAGCACCTGTTGTTTCCTGACTTTTTAATGATTGCCATTCTAACTGGTGTGAGATGGTATCTCATTGTGGTTTTGATTTGCATTTCTCTGATGGCGAGTGATGATGAGCATTTTTTCATGTGTCTGTTGGCCATATGAATGTCTTCTTTTGAGAAGTGTCTGTTCATATCCTTTGCCCACTTTTTGATAGGGTTGTTTTTTTTCTTGTAAATTTGATTGAGTTCTTTATAGGTTCTGGATATTAGCCCTTTGTCAGATGAGTAGATTGCAAAAATTTTCTGCCGTTCTCTAGGTTGCCTGTCACTCTAATGGTAGTTTCTTTTGCTGTGCAGAAGCTCTTTAGTTTAATTAGATCCCAATAGGGAATATTTTAAAGTAAACTTTTTATTAAGGTGTAACATACAGAAAAACGGGCAAGTCATAAGTGGACAACTCAAGGAATTTTCATAAAGTAAGCACACACTTGCTTGCAGTTACATCCTAGAACAAGGCACATAGCATTACTAGCTCACCTGAAGCCTGTCACGCCTCCTTGGCACCACTACCCAGCCAGGGCTGATGTCTATCTTAACTTCAAACATCACAGATTAGTGTTACCTTTTTCAAACTTTAATGGAATCATATAGCATGTATTCTTTTGTATTTAGTTTCTTTCACTCAACACTGTGTTTGTGAGTTTCATCAATGTAGTGGTATGTAGGTGTAGTTCATTTATTCTCAATGTTATAGAATTCTATTGAATGAATATACGACAAATTACTTAGTCATTAAGTTGTTGATGGACATTTGAGTCATTTTCAATGATGACCTGTTACAAATTGTGCTGACGTGAACATCCTACTGCATGCCATTTGGTAAATATGTCTGTGTATTTGTGTTGGGTACATATCTAAGAGTGTAACTGTTGGGCCAAAAGGTATTTTTCTTAGGCTCAACTTCAGTATTGACTTCCAGTTTTCCCAAGTGTTAGCACCGATTCATTCTCTTACAGCAGTGTGTAAGAATTCCAGTTGCGTTTCCACCTCTACTCAACACTTGCCATTCTGTATCTTTTTCTTTAAAAAATTTAATGTCTTTGAAATTTTAATAGGAGGCTCTATTGTAAACATCTGTAAACCTTTTTTAACAAATTGCTTGACTTTAAAGGAAAATCATTTTTTAAAAATCACAAAATTTGTAAACCTACTGAGTTTTTCTTCTAAATATTAACTGTTCTTTCTATGTATGACCAGTCAAAATATTTGGACTCACATGTTTTGCTTGATATTTCACTGAATTCAATTCAATCCAATGTGAATATCAAAGATACAGGGGATTATGAACTTAAAAATTAATGTTGAAGAATGCTTTTAGGAACTCTACAGATTATTAAAGATTAACTTACTTTGCACATATCTTTTTAATCTATTTCATCAGAAACTATTGATGGGAATGATTCACTTTTAATTAATGTATCTTTTTCATTGTAGCCATTCTGATGAGTACATGGGGATCTCCTATTGTGGTTTACAGTTGCATTTCCAAAGAGGGAACATTTTAACAGCAAAAGTAGAGTATAAATGAAGAAAAAGAAATAATCCTTTCCCAAAGAGAATAGTTTGGCAACTTTTGTTGACCTGCAAATTTTTATACACACATACATATCAAAAATATGAATGCTGGAAAATGACAACAGAAAATTTTCCTTTTACCATATTACATGGATCTTCATTACTTTTTGACATGCCTGTGTTAATTTGTCTTTGCTCTTGTTATCTAGTTCAACATAAACTCAGGAAATGGAGCCTGGGTATTCCTTTTGTTCTGGTATTTCCATTGTTATTACATTCATAACTGAAATTGGAATGAATAGGTATATACTGATTCTGTAAACCTAGAATGGAATATTCTGACCAGACTGAGAAAAGCCAGTCGATAACAGCTCATACGCCTGAAGCTCCCTGCAGGGCCAGGAAGAGAGCATGGGTTGGCTGGCTTTCAGGACCAGAGACAGGGACCTTTCCTGGGCATGTGCCTCTCTGCGTGGACTCACAGGGAAGATTCTGAGCCTACCTGGACCCACCAGCATAGACAGAAATGTATCTCAGAGGAATATTCTCACTGGTAGTATCTGTCATTGACCAGCACAAGTCCACAGAGCAGTTTTTGGAAAGAACAGCTCAAGCTGATTCTAGAGGCTGTGCTCTATCAGTCAAACACTTTCTCTGCATGGATTGGCCCATCTAAGCTCACGCTGAACAAACCCTTTGGCAATTCATTATTACCCACCTACTAAACATTCTTCCCAAAAGAGTGACTTCTGCCTTGTGGAAGCCTAGAAACTCATCTCACTGGACTCGCTAGCTGAAGCTCAAAATATTTGAGTTGCTCATCAGAAAGTTGTGCAGGGACAAATTTACCATGAATTATCAACTCTTAAGCTTCAGAGCTTTTCAGTTGCAAAGACCTTTTGTAATACTCTGTATCTAATGTAATTTTGCATTCATAATTTTGTGTTCATGCTCTTCAAGAGATCTCACTTAAAATTGTATAAACTTCAGGTCCCAGCAAACCTGGATAAGCACCTGGCTTCTGATGTCTAACATCTTATTTGACTGATTTTATTCATTTGTTTATTTGTCTTTGAAAGAGAATTTAGAAATTGAATAGACTAACAATTCTTTGTGACAGAACACTATGATTAGTTGTGAAGTGTGTTTTGATTAATGAGAATAGTGGCCACTATTCATTGAGTGCTCATTTTGCCCTAGGTACAGGTTTCAACAGGGTTTCCTTAAACATTCATGACACTTGTAGGAGAAAGACACGACTACTGTATTATCCTTACTTTTCACAAGAGGGAAGTGAGCCTCAGAGGAGTTAAAGAAACTTGCCAGGATCATATTTCTAGAAAGTAATAAAGCCAGGACACTTTGCTTTTGCTAATAATGACCTACTAAAATGTTTAGATGATTTTCTATCTCAAACCTACTTAAAGCATAACCTAGTACAAATTTACTAGTATCCCCAATATTAAATTTTCACCTGCCTAGTAAGTATGTTCTCTGTTGGGAAATAAGTTGTCTAACTCAAGTTCATCTCATTCATGACATGTTATAAGGCTTCCAAAAAAGACAATATATTCCCATGTGAATATCAGTCATTTTCAGTGAAGGACAAATATTAAGAATACCTGAGCTGGAATACCTGCCTGCCATTGTTTCAGAGGGTATGGGAATGGCTACTCATGCTCAGGAGTGGGAGATTGGCTTGCAGCTTGATGCAGCATCGATGCCATACTCTGCCCCCAACTCAGCTGACTTCAGGGGCAACCTACAAATCTTGACACTTATTAAAGAACTGGCTACACAAAAGTCTGAACAAAGCTGAGTTCATTTTCATGGTTTCACTTTTTTCCCCACTTTATTCAGTCTGGCAAACATTTTCCAGCATCGGACAATATAGAGTTAATCTTGAGCTTTGGATTCAGGCCAAGATGTCATTCCTTTGCTACTTAATGAAAAACTTTCCTAACTTTTTCCTACTGTCACTGCTCCTGACAGTATAGGTCTTTTGAAAATTTAGTTCACTGTGATTTTTTTTTCAAATAGCTGTATAATCATTAACATAAATCATTATGTTGAAGAGCACATTAAAGGAGGTGAAATAATGCTGTATAGAACTATAAAATCTATCCACTAATGTCAAGTGACAGAATAAGATGTCATTGCCTTTCTTCTCCCCACTGAAGGAACAGGGATTTAAATGTAGTGCAATTAAAGATGTTTGGGGAGAATATTAGCAAGTCTCACTTTACTGTGTGAAATGTCTACATATTGTGGGCTTCTAAGTTTGGTTTTTCCTTGATTTAATCTACATAAATGAAAAAGCCATTTGGAAAACTTATAGTATGAATAGCATGGCATTTTTCCTCTAAGGGAGAGATAATAGTACAGTTTTTCCTTCCTGGTATTTCAGTATCTACTTAGCACATTATAGGTATACTTTCTGCATTGAGGTTTATATCTATACTTGTAGTACTAGTGAGATACTACCTTTTTTTTTGAGATAGGTCTCACTTTGTTGCCCATGCTGGAGTGCAGTGACATGATCACAGCTCACTGCAGGCTCGACCTCCTGGGCTCAAGTGATCTTCCCACCTCAGTCTCCTGAATAGCTGGGACTACAGGCACACACCACTAAGCCTTGCTAATTTTTTATATTTTTTTTTAGAGACAGGGTTTCACCATGTTGCCCAGGCTGGTCTTGAACTCCTGGGCCCAAGCAATCCTCTTGCCTTGGCCTCTCAAAATGCTGGAATTTCAGGTATGAACCACTATGCCTGGCCAAGATACGACTTTAAATATGCCTGAAGCACTTCCATGTTCTGTAGTTCTCAAAGTGGCTGCAAAGTTTTAATGAAAGTGTAGTAAATGACAAATGTTATTATATTAGGTGCCTGAGGAAAGTGGGATAAATGAGTGAATTTTCTTCCTCCAGAATGAGAGATTTTCAAGATGAGTGTGAGTAGGTGAATTATATGGCTCTTCCTCTCCAGTTTTCTTTTGGAACGAGGTTTTAGTTTCTGTCTATGAGGGAGGAATTTGCAACTTTAATATTAGTTCTTTGCTCCTAATGTATCAGGTAGTGTAGGGGCCAAGGAGAAAGCTCCTCTACCGTATGAAGATTCACTGGACATCGACTCACAAAAGGAGAAAGAATATACAGATGGATTAATGCCCACATGAGAAGGAACCTCAAAGTGATTGCCCGACTCTGCCCTGAGGTGCAGAAGCATATATACCATCTTGAGGTTACAGAAAGACTGGGGACATGGATTTTGGAAAAACAGGTTATGGGAGGGGAGAAGAGGCCCGGCTAGCAAAGAGCATCTTATTGTGTAGATGAAACCTCATAGGTAGCACCCTCAGAGAGAATAGATAGTGAATGTTTCTTTCAGACCTTTAAGAAGTCAGACTGTTAATTTTCCCTAGATTTGGAAAACGAAGGGCCTCAGAGAAAGCCTGGCTGCATCAGTGCAGATTTCTTCTACAGAGCAAATCTCTCCTACAAAAGCCAGCTTTGCAGGGCTGCTTCTGTCTGCTCGCTCTCTGAACAGCCATCTCCAAATATGTCAAAGAAATATATTTTGGGGTGAAATATTTTTATTTTCTTCAGTAGCAAAATCAAAGCCACTATTTAAAAAAGGTGGCATTAGGGAAAGATTCTTGGCATCAGAGTCATTTTACATTTGAGTATGAGCTACATACTTGGAATGGACTGAATGTTTGTGTCTCTAAAATTCCTATGTTGACTCCTCATCCTGAAGTGATGGTATTAAGAGGTGGGGCCATTAGGAGGTAACTAGGTCACAAAGGTGGAGCCCTTGTGATGGGATTAGTGCCCTTATTAAAAGGGACCCCAGGGAGAAATCTTTTTTTGTCATGTGAGGACACACGACCACTCAGTTGTACACTTTAAAAAGGTAAACTTCATGCTGTTTGAATTACATCTCAATAAAGCTGTTTTTAAAAAATATATGTAACTTTGCAAAATCTATGCATTTTATGGGCACATGTTCCTTTAATACATAAATGCCATTGTGCTATTAGAAAAAGCATAGCCACAGTTTGCTGGTGGCTACTGTATTGAACAGCACCAATTTAGAACATTTCCATTATCTCAGTAGGTTCTATCTGACAAGGCTGCCCGAGAAAGAAGATACTCTGTAGATAGTAGATTCTCAGAGTATTCTTCCCTGCTTCTCACTACTATTCCCTTTTAACCTTACTTCCAAGCATGTCCATTTGTTGAGATGATTGTTTTGAAATCATCTATAAGACTTGTTTCAACTCTAATAAAATTCTTCCAGAAAGCTGTAGGGGAAAGAGATTTCTTTTACCTAACATCCATTTCTCCAATTCTGGCTATTCTTATTTTAAAATTTTTCCTTGGAAGCATTGGATATTTCATACTTGAGGTATTGATGTTGGAGGCATCTAATCTCATCCCAATAAATGACACGTGCATTGTATTTAACTTTGACAAATTACCATTCTAATGATTTAAGTACCTTCCACCTGTTGTTCAAAGGTAGGTTTAGGTGACTGCTTCTGAGGCTATAGCCACATTCTGTTTTTTTCACGCCATGGCCAGGCAGTCATTTACGTTCAAATGAAGTTGCGATGGTCTCCACAGCCAGCTCTAGTGAGATAAAGAAAACACTGAGTAAAACTGTCTCTATAGGTCTCAATACTTCATAGAATTAAACATATCTGTAAGTTAATATTGAATTCTTCATTGTGATTTATTTTTGAATATACATAAAATTTTAGTATCTTTAAAGACTTAATTTTGTAAATAACCTCATTACAAGGAAACATTATTAAATACATTTAAAAACTCATTCTTAGCCACGAAAACACATGGAGGAAGTGTAAATGCATATAACTAAGGTGAAAGAAGCCAATCTGAAAAAGCTGCATACTGTATGGTTCCAATTATGTGACATTCTGGAAAAGGCAACACTATAGAAAAAGCAAAAAGATTAGTGGCTGCCAATGGTTTGGGGACAGGGAGGGATGAAGAGGAAAAGCACAAAAAAATTTTAGGGCAGTGAAACTATTTTGTACAATACTATGAAGGAGGATATATGTCATCATACATTTGTCAAAACCTATTGAATGTTCAACAAAAAGAATGACCCCTAATGTAATACTTGAATGTTGGTTGATAATAATGCATCAGTGTTCATTCATCGATTGTAACAAATGTATTACTGTGATGCCTGATGTTGATGATAGGAGAGGCTGTACCAGTGTGTGTGAGTGTACACGTGTTGGGGTAGTTTTGGATCAAATTTGGTGATAACCTAAAACTGCTCTAAAACTTAGACTATTAGTTTAAAACCCTCACTCATTCAACTAAAAAGTTCTAACACATCATAACTGAATTAATATGCAATTATTCATTACTATTCAATTTAATAGTGTACCATATACAAAACAGTTATTGAATTTTATATTTTGCTTTTTCTCTAACTAAAAAAGTTATTTGAATCATAGTAAGGAATTCCAGTGTTATCAAGTAAATAAGTAGATACCTTTTCTAGTAATAGAACACTGTATGTCATTGGCACAAATTATTAATATTTTCATTGGGAGAATTAGCTACTAAAGATTTTAAATTCCTTAACTATACTCAAAGGGCAAAAGAAGTGACAACTAACATATATTGGATATGGTCTGTGTGCCAGGCCTTGCTAAGAATTCTATATTTAGTAACTCATTTAATCCTCAGAACTCTATAAGGTAGGTACTACTGCCCTCATCTTGCAGATAAATGTATAACCGGAACATAATCTTTAGCCTCTGTAATCTGAACCCCAACTGTGTGCAAATCAGATGGGAATTCAATTTACCCACATCCACAACAACAAGACCTGGCATTGAATAGAATCCATCACTGGCCACAGCAAACCTAATGAAACTGTAGATCATACAGCTTCCTGGGTGACTACATGTCCTGGCAATTTACTCAAGTCTTTCTGTTTCTCTGAATTGGGAGCATAGAATGAAAACAAGATGTGAGCAGCCTGAACCCCACAGGCCACCTGTGAGGCACATTTAAGTCTGCTTTATGCCTTTGGGGCTTTGCTCCTTGATTATTTTAAACAACATTATTAAGGTATAATTTATATACCATGCACTCATTTTAAATATGTCAATGATTTTTAGTAAAATTACCGAGTTGTGCAAGCATCACCATGATCAGATTAAGATCCCTTTTGCTCATTTTCAGTTCATTCCTGTTCCCATCTCTATTCCCTGGCAACCACTACTCTACTTTCTGCCTCTATAAATGTGCCTCTCTGAACATTTCATCTAGATGAAATTATACAAGATATGCTCTTTCGTGATTGCCTTCTTTCATTTAGCATAATGTTTTCAAGATTCATCCATGCCATAACATGTATCAGCACCTCATTCCTTTTTACTGCTGAATTGTATTTTCTTGAATGGATATCCCACAATTTGTTTATCAGTTCTCCAGTTTATGAGCATGTGGTGGGTTATCACTTTTTGGCTATTAGGAATAATGCTGCTATGATTCTTTTTTAACTTTCTACTGCTTTCCCAGATTATGCAATATACACACAACTTTTCATTTCTGTCTCTGCCCCCACCCCTCCTAGGTGTAGATAAGGAATAAGTTGAGACCCCAAGGCCAGCAGATATGTCTCCTATCTGGGGCAAATGATTTGTAAGTCCTCATCCAGGGCTCTTGGATGCTTAAGTTATGTATTTAGAGCAGTGACTATCTTATGTTGTATATTGTTCTGTGCTATTTGGTGACAGAGGAAATATGGTGGTTTCCATGTTGGTGGCTTCATGTCTCCAAACTGCAGGATTGCACAGTAAAGCCTCCTATATTGCCAGCTTTGTGACTTGCCATTTACTTGGACTTTACAATTCTGTATAAAGACCCCACAAAATCTCAGTTCTTAAGGTGTTTTTTACCCTTCCGTTTCAAATCCCTTCCTTCAGTAAGTAATTTTATAGTTTGGTCCCTGGAAGCCTCTGAGAAAAGTCATTACTTACCATGATTTAAATTTAAAGAGAAAAAAATTGTGAAACCCAGGGAAAGAGAATTCAATTCTAGTTCTCTAAGCTGAAAAGGGATGGCTTCAAAAATTCAGTGCTGAGTGTCTGTAAGAACAAGTGGGGGAACCGCTACTACAAGTATTCAGAATGGAGATATCCCTTGCTCAGTTCCTTATCATTTGATTTATGCCTCACTCAGTGTGTCAGTCCTAACGATTTTTCACTGGCTTTCCAAATAAACATTACTTCTATAACTGCAACAACAGTGTAAAATATGCTGCAAAGTTTGCCCTGAAGGGAAGCATTGTCTTTTTTTATATATTTAAACAAGGATACAGAATGCTGGAAGCTATCGTCAATGCTAGATGGAGAGAATGCAATATCTGTTTCCATGATGCTGCAAATGTCAATCCTGGTAGGTCTATTAATAGCCCAGAGTGATTTTTGACCTTGGATTTATTAAATTAAAGAAACTATAAAAATAGAGATGAATAGAATGAACTAACTGATGGAAATCCAGGGCATAGTCCCCATTTAACTATTTTCCCTTATGGATATTTAGCATATTATGTGAGTTGGGGGTACAGAAATATACATAAAATTAATGTTTTCTGTATAACTCCTTTCAGAATGTAAATATTACTCTCAACTTAATCTGATTGAAAATAAGTATACATATGTAACCTGCACGTTATGCACATGTACCTTAGAACTTAAAGTATAATAAAAAATAAATAAATAAATAAATAAAAAAGAAATCTTGTCAAGTTCACGTACTCTCATTTTCTGCCCTGTTGTTTGTTTTCAAGGAACCATCGCTGTGTTCTTAACAAAGTGTCATCGTTCCTTTTTTGTTTTTTGTTTGTTTTGTTTTCTTTTTTCTTTCTTTCTTTCTTTCTTTTTTTTTTTTTTTTTTTTTTTTTTTGAGATGGAGTCTTGCTCTGTTGCCCAGGCTGGAGTGTAGCGGCACGATCTTGGCTCACTGCAACCTCCGCCTCCTGGGTTCAAGAGATTCTTCTGCCTCAGCCTCCTGAGTAGCTGGGATTACAGGCATGCGCCACCATGCCCAGATAATTTTTGTATTTTTAGTAGAGATGGAGTTTCACTATGTTGGTCAGGCTGGTCTCGAACTCCTGACCTCATGATTCGCCTGCCTTGGCCTCCCAAAGTGCTGGGATTACAGGCATGAGACACCGCGCTGGGCCACAAAGTGCCATCATTCTTTTGGAAAGCAGAGCATCCGGGGAGGGATCAGCTTTCCTCTTTCCTTTCTCATACTTACACAGTTGGTTATAGTTCATCTATTGGAGGACAAGGTTGGGGACCCTTGGTGTCTCATATGTGACATCAAAATCTCTGCCTTACTTGGTGATGACCACAATAGACAGTTAAGGCCATCCCTGGGACTTGACTGAGCCTGTGAATCACGCTTGATGGAGCTGCCCCTTCTGAGATTTTAAGTTTTGAGTTAATGCTTCTTTTCTGTTTTTAATAGCATTCTTTGATTGTTCAAAGTTTGCTTCCCTGGCAGGCTTATCAAGTTGAATGTTGCAAACATAGTGGTTCAGGTACATACTGTACATACTGTACTGTACCTTCATCATTAAAGGAATTTGATATTTTAGGTATGGACCCAATTAAATACCAGCCATGTATGTCTCAGTGTGAATAAGTTCATTTTGATTCTATTCTGAATCTGGTTGGGATTAGGAGTCATTAAGACCAAACTCTGGTAATTATAAAATTTTGCAAAAGATTGGCCCACTTAGTGAGTTGAGCTTTAAAATACATAGTTCACTGGGAACATATGGGGATGCCTTAGTTGAGGGCAACCATCCATGTATGTACATTGGCAAGCCTGATGTTTTCAGCTTCGTTTTTTATATCAAAACTAAACATGTAGGGGGAGAAAGATGAAAAAAAGATTGCTGTGTCATCTCCCTTTTACTCAAATTCCAATTATGAACAAGTCTGAGTCACTATTGGTTAACAATCTTCTGCGATGTTAAGAGTAGTCATGCAGGCCAACTGATACAAATTCCTTTTTATCTTGCTCTGGGTAATTCCTGACATTTCCTTACTAGTTAAAAACTACTTGATTGCCAAACTCTCAGTCTGTGCTACATGTTTCTCCATAGAGACGGCAACCAAATCTTTGTGAAACTATTTCAAGAAATGAGTGTATTTGAGAATTATTTGGTGTTCAAACAATGTAGTTTTCTGAGAGTTATGCTTCTGCTTTATGGTTTATTTATTTTCTAGTCACTTGGGAGAAACTCAGAGACATCTGTAGCTTCTTGTATTCTATGGCTTTTTTTTTGCTAAAATCTCAAGCCATGAAAAGAAAGAAAGAAAAAAAAAACAGGAAGTGTTTCGAACCCTGCAGAACTAAAGGAAGCCCTGAGGCTTTGGAAAATGATCACAGAAGTCACCCAATTTTGTTCTCATTTTGTTTCACAGTCATTACAGAAGATGAAATTTCTCTGAAAAATAAAAAAAATGAGTCAATGCAGTGTAATTGTTGAGTTTCATGGTCTTATCTTACAAAATAATGCAAACTGGTTATTTCTTGAACTATGTCAGAATGTGCAATCCTGACATTGCACTTTTCTGAATCTAGCATGTAAGGTACATTTCGAAGAATACTTCTGTATTGGTTAAGAGATGGTTTTTACAAATAGCCAGAACAATGACATTTCAGTTGGAATATTAAGGACACCTCTGTAGGACTGCATAAGCAATAAAATTGTCAAGTGGAATAATGGGTTTGCCCACTCTGGAAAGGTTCCAGGCTCAACTTGACATCACCACTCTGTGATAATTTAGAAACCACAGGAGCAGGCTTGCCTTAATGCAGAAGAGCAAGTGGATGAGCCACTGGGCTTTGCTGGGAATGCCAATCCTGTCTTCTCATTCCCTAAGATTTGATCGGTTAGCTTTTTCTGCTCACAGGGAACAAGTTAGATGCAACTTGCTAGATGCCGTTTAAACCCAGTGATTTTCAAATATTTTGAGAAAATGACACGTTTTTGCATTATTATTTGTGTATTTTGGTCTTTGGATATATATATTTGAATATGTATTTCAGAGTATATTAGGGCTTCTGTAACAAACTGGGAGGCTTAACAGAAAGATGTTCTCACAGTTATAGAGGTCAGAAGTCCCAAACCAAGTTGTTTGCAGGATTATGCTCCTTCTGAAGGCTCTAGGGAAGCATCTTTCCTTGCCTCTATCTAGCTTCTGGTAGCTCCAGGCATTTCTTGGCTTACGGCAGCATCACTCCAATCTCTGCCTCTGGGTCTCCTGTGTGTTTCTTTCTGTCTACTATACCTTCTCCTCTTTTTCTCATTGGATTTAGGGCCCAGCCAGATAATCTAAGATTCAACCCATTACAGACAGCATAAGGGGACTCCATTAAATCAGTAGGTAGTAGAAGTATGTCCAATTTTTTTCTTCTAGCTTATATAGGCAATCTTAATCTTCTCTGGGTCTTTGAAAATATTAGGAAGGAAAGTCTGTCATCTAGAAACTTTCTTTATCCTACCCAACAGTAACTGGTGATTCTTTTTTAAAAAAAATTTTTTTTATGATACTTTAAGTTCTAGGGTACATGTGCACAACGTGCAGGTTTGTTACATATGTATACATGTGTCATGTTGGTTTGCTGCACCCATCAACTCATCATTTGCATTAGGTATTTCTCGTAATGCTATCCCTCCCCCCTCCCCCCACACCACCACAGGCCCTGTTGTGTGGTGTTCCCCACCACGTGTCCAAGTGTTCTCATTGTTCAGTTCCCACCTATGAGTGAGAACATGCGGTGTTTGGTTTTCTGTTCTTGCGATAGTTTGCTGAGAATGATGGTTTCCAACTTCATCCATGTCCCTACAAAGGACATGAACTCATCTTTTTATGGCTGCATAGTCTTCCATGGTATATATGTGCCACATTTTCTTAATCCAGTCTCTCACTGATGGACTTTTGGGTTGGTTCCAAGTCTTTGCTATTGTGAATAGTGTGAATAGTGCCAGTCAACATATGTGTGCATGGCTCTTTATAGCAGCATGATTTATAATCCTTTGGGTATATAACCAGTAATGGGATGGCTGGGTCAAATGGTATTTCTAGTTCTAGATCCTCGAGGAATCGCCACACTGTCTTCCACAATGGTTGAACTAGTTTACAGTCCCACCAACAGTGTAAAAGTGTTCCTGTTTTTTCACATCCTCTCCAGCACCTGTTGTTTCCTGACTTTTTAATGATTGCCATTCTAACTGGTGTGAGATGGTATCTCATTGTGGTTTTGATTTGCATTTCTCTGATGGCGAGTGATGATGAGCATTTTTTCATGTGTCTGTTGGCTGCATGAATGTCTTCTTTTGAGAAGTGTCTGTTCGTATCCTTCGCCCACTTTTTGATGGGGTTGTTTTTTTCTTGTAAATTTGTTTGAGTTCTTTGTAGATTCTGGATATTAGCCCTTTGTCAGATGGGTAGATTGTAAAAATTTTCTCCCATTCTGTAGGTTTCCTGTGCACTCTGTGGTAGTTTCTTTTGCTATGCAGAAGCTCTTTAGTTTAATTAGATCCCCTTTGTCAATTTTGGCTTTTGTTGCCATTGAGTAACTGGCGCTTCTAAATTACATTACTAGCAGGATATTTTACTCTTTGAAAATACTTGCCTCATGGGTGATACTCTTCCAAGGCCCATATGTTAAGCATTAGCTAAATGTTTGCATTTCTCTTTGAGTCCTGGGACAGACAGGCAGGGCTCACAGGGCATGGAATTTAGCAGTGGCTACATCTCAAGACCGTATAAGTCCCAAGAGATCAGCTACTAGCTGACATGTTAAGGAGGGGGATGCCAGAAAATTCTCAGCAGCAGTGGAGGAAAGGAGAAGAGGCATGGTACCCAGATGAAGAGTGAATAAAATGCCCCTAAGCCACCATCAGCGACCAGGTCAGCAAATCTTCATTCCCATGGCCCATACTGCCAGGGCTTTGATGGGTATATGGTATTCCACAAGTTACAGTGCCAACCAAATACAGTTGCAGGTACCTATCATTAATGTTATTTGGCACTTTAAACAACTCAGACACCCTACCTTTGAGTCACCGTTTATTCCGTTGTTGTGGTGTGTGTGCATTGTAAAGAAGAACTTGACAGCCTCTTTAGGGAGTGCAGTGACAAGCTGCCAACATGACAGCCAGGAAGTGGCATCTTGCAAATAAAGAAGCAGGTGATGGCCCTGGTGTCAGCACCATGTGGTTAGAAACAGGAGAGTACATTAGGTGATGGAGAGCACTTCAGAATGAGGTCAGCTCTTCTAAGTTCCATTCAAACAACCTCTATTGCAAGTTCATTACAACCCATAAGAAACTTCATTTGCTTATGTTTAGAATCTATTAGGTGTCAGAAACTTATGTTTCCATATCAGGGAAAAAATGAAATCTCCATTTTTTCTCAAGATAGATGAGGAATCAGATCCTCCACCCCAAAGCCCTACCCCACTGCCACACACATACACTTCTAAAATATAGTGTATTCATAAAAAGTGTGAGGAATAGTAAGGCCAACAGATCAGGAGATGATTGCCGCTGAAGAGACAGTTTCTTACAATTCCCAAGAGGAGGGGATATATTACACCATGGTGGGGCATGTGGGAAAGCACCAGCATAGGTCAAGAGGCAGAAGGAGAGGGTGCAACTGTGTACAAGAGTCTTTACTTGTGGTTTTCATGGGAATGAACAGGTAAGGCAGAGTAATCAGGCTTAGGAGTGGTCAGTTTCAGTCATTTTGGCCTGCTCTGGGATGTAGTGGGTGTCCTTGGTTTTCTGGTTCCTGGCCCTGGGGTGATTAGGACAGGTGGATGGTGGCCTGGAGTATGAGAGCTCCATAAAGGAGGTGGTTGGGGTGTGGGCTGTGTATTGGTTGGTTTGTATTTGAAAACTGTGCCCTCTGGAGGAAGAAGACTCCTGAGGAGAGATGGAGATGATGAGGGAGGCAGGAGTCCAGGCAAGGTGATGCAAGCATATCATCCTATTATCTAAAGTGAGGTGTGTCAGGTAGCTGTTAAAGCACCAAGATTATAGAAGCTAGAAACATGGTAAATATGCACACACTCACGTGCGCCCCCCGCCTACCACCAACAAAGCCATAGAGACTGATTTATTGAGGTTCAAATAGCTTCCCTTGGTTGGAGACTACTTGAAGGCTTAAAGTTCTCATTGGTTGGTTGATTCCTTTCTTTCTTTACTTATTCCTCAAAGTCTAATACACATCAGCCAGGAAAGTTATACCTAGGGGCAGGCTTCCAACTCCTGACCTCACCCCTATGTGTCCTGGCCTGGAGGTCCATTGCGTCCAGCTGGTGTTCTACTGAGACATGGCCCTTAATTTGATTCCATGTCTTTGTAAACAGCCCATTTGAGAACACATCTGGGGCTTCCTTCCTGGCAACCAAGCTCAAGGGGGTAGATGGGAAGCAGAAACCAAAAAATGATGGTGAACGTTAACCTACTTTGCAGTATAAAGGATCCTTTGCCTTTCTTTTCCGCTTCTTGATGCTGAGTTGTTTGGAGAGGGTGGGAGAAGGGGACCTAAAATTTGAAGCAGAAGATCTGGGTTCTAATCAGAGACTTGCACCTCCCTTCTATGGGACCTTGGGCCAGATATGCATCTCAGCCCAGGCCTTACAGCTCTAAAACATGGGTGATTCCTGCTGGAGGGGTAGGTTAGATGGTTTCAGAAAAGGCTTTGCAGATAAGATAGAGCTCTATCAGTGCCTTTCTTGATTGTGGTTCCTGGCCACATGGGTGTAGGGACAGGCAGTTGTGAAGTAGTGAACTTGTCTTCAGCACCCTTGGCTTCAGTTTTATGGCTCCTCTTCCTACCTCACACTGTTCTGTTAACCCTGTGCGGGGGCCTTCCCACTGTCCCTCTGTTGTCTGAGCCTGTCTTTTTGGGGTCAGACCTCTTTCTATACTCCCATGACTTCAAGGCCTATATATGTCCTCCTTCTCCTCCATCCCTTTGGATTCACTTGACTCCACCCATTCCATTAGGCCATTTCAGGTAGAAGGCACCTGTCCTGCCACCAGGGCAGGGGCAGGCGCAGGGGGCAACCAAAGGAGGAGAGGGCTGGAAGTTTTTGTTTTCTGTGTCTTGTCTCAAGTTTTCCAACTTATTCCTGCCTTCTCTCCTGCCATCTTCTTTATTTTCTTTTTTTTTTTATTATTATTATACTTTAAGTTCTAGGGTACATGTGCACAACGTGCAGGTTTGTTACATATGAATACATGTGCCACGTTGGTGTGCTGCACCCATTAACTCATCATTTACATTAGGTATATCTCCTAATGCTGTCCCTCCCCGCTCCCCACTCCCCACAATAGGACCCAGTGTGTGATGTTCCCCTTCCTGTGTCCAAGTGATCTCATTGTTCAATTCCTACCTGTGAGTGAGAACATGCGGTATTTGGTTTTCTGTTCTTGTGATAGTTTGCTGAGAATGATGGTTTCCAGCTGCATCCATGTCCCTACAAAAGACACGAACTCATCCTTTTTTATGGCTGCATAGGATTCCATGGTGAATATGTGCCATATTTTCTTAATCCAGTCTGTCACTGATGGGCATTTGGGTTGATTCCAAGTCTTTGCTATTGTGAATAGTGCTGTAATAAACATACGTGTGCATGTGTCTTTATAGCAGCATGACTTATAATACTTTGGGGATATACCCAGTAATGGGATGGCTGGGTCAAATGGTATTTCTAGTTCTAGATCCTTGAGGAATCGCCACACTGTTTTCCACAATGGTTGAACTAGTTTACAGTCCCACCAACAGTGTAAAAGTGTTCCTATTTCTCCACATCCTCTGCAGCACCTGTTGTTTCCTGACTTTCTAATGATCGCCATTCTAACTGGTGTGAGATGGTATCTCATTGTGGTTTTGATTTGCATTTCTCTGATGGTGAGTGATGATGAGCATTTTTTCATGTGTCTGTTGGCTGTATGAATGTCTTCTTTTGAGAAGTGTCTGTTCATATGCTTTGCCCACTTTTTGATGGGGTTGTTTGTGTTTTTCTTGTAAATTTGATTGAGTTCTTTATAGGTTCTGGATATCAGCCCTTTGTCAGATGAGTAGATTGCAAAAATGTTCTCCCATTCTGTAGGTTGCCTGTTCACTCTGATGGTAGTTTCTTTTGCTGTGCAGAAGCTCTTTAGTTTAATTAGATCCCATTTGTCAATTTTGGCTTTTGTTGCCATTGCTTTTGGTGTTTTAGACATGAAGTCCTTGCCCATGCCTATGTCCTGAATGGTATTACCTAGGTTTTCTTCTAGGGTTTTTATGGTTTTAGGTCTAACATTTAAGTCTCTAATCCATGTTGAATTAATTTTCATGTAAGGAGTAAGGAAAGGATCCAGTTTCAGCTTTCTACTTATGGCTATCCAATTTTCTCAGCACCATTGATTAAATAGGGAATCCTTTCCCCATTTCTTGTTTTTGTCAGGTTAATCAAAGATCAGATGGCTGTAGATGTGTGGTATTATTTCTGAGGGCTCTGTTCTGTTCCATTGGTCTATATCTCTGTTTTGGTACCAGTACCATGCTGTTTTGGTTACTGTGGCCTTGTAGTATAGTTTGAAGTCAGGTAGCGTGATGCCTCCAGCTTTGTTCTTTTGGCTTAGGATTGTTGTGGCAATGCAGGGTCTTTTTTGGTTCCATATGAACTTTAAAGCAGTTTTTTCCAATTCTCTGAAGGAAGTCATTGGTTGCTTAATGGAGGTGGCATTGAATCTATAAATGACTTTGGGCAATATGGCCATTTTCACAATATTGATTCTTCCTATCCATGAGCATGGTATGTTCTTCCATTTGTTCATGTCCTCTTTTATTCCACTGAGCAGTGGTTTGTAGTTCTCCTTGAAGAGGTCCTTTACATCCCTTGTAATTTGGATTCCTCGGTATTTTATTCTCTTTGAAGCTATTGTGAATGGGAGTTCATTCATGATTTGGCTCTCTGTTTGTCTGTTACTGTTGTGTAAGAATACTTGTGATTTTTGCACATTGATTTTGTATCCTGAGACTTTGCTGAAGTTGCTTATCAGCTTAAGGAGATCTTGGGCTGAGACGATGGGGTTTTCTAAATATACAATCATATCATCTGCAAACAGGAACAATTTGACTTCTTCTTTTCCTAACTGAATACCCTTGATTTCTTTCTCTTGCCTGATTGCCCTAGCCAGAACTTCCAACACTATGTTGAATAGGAGTGGTGAGAGAGGGCATCCCTGTCTTGTGCCAGTTTTCAAAGGGAATGCTTCCAGTTTTTGCCCATTCAGTATGATATTGGTTGTGGGTTTTTCATAAATAGCTCTTATTATTTTGAGATACGTTCCATCAATACCGAATTCATTGAGAGCTTTTAGCAGGAAGGGATGTTGAATTTTGTCAAAGGCCTTTTCTGCATCTATTAAGATAATCATGTGGTTTTTGTCTTTGGTTCTTTTTATATGCTGGATTACATTTATTGATTTGTATATGTTGAACCAGCCTTGCATCCGAGGGATGAAGCCCACTTGATCATGGTGGATAAGCTTTTTGATGTGCTGCTGGATTTGGTTTGCCAGTATTTTATTGAGGATTTTTGCATCAATGTTCATCAGGGATATTGGTCTAAAATTCTCTTTTTGTGTGTGTGTGTCTCTGCCAGGCTTTGCTATCAGGATGTTGTTGGCCTCATAATATGAGCTAGGGAGGATTCCCTCTTTTCCTATTGATTGGAATAGTTTCGGAAGGAATGGTACCAACTCCTCCTTGCACCTCTGGTAGAATTTGGCTGTGAATCCGTCTGGTCCTGGACGTTTTTTGGTTGGTAGGCTATTAGTTATTGCCTCAATTTCAGAGCCTGCTATTGGTCTATTCAGGGATTCAACTTCTTCCTGGTTTAGTCTTGGGAGAGTGTAATTGTCCAGGAAATTATCCATTTCTTCTAGGTTTTCTAGTTTATTTGCATAGAGGTGTTTATAGTATTCTCTGATAGTAGTTTGTATTTCTTTGGGTCGGTGGTGATATCCCTTTATCATTTTTTATTGTGTCTATTTGATTTCTTTTCTCTTTTCGTCTTTATTAGTCTTGCTAGCGGTCTGTCAATTTTGTTGATCTTTTCAAAAAACCAGCTCCTGGATTCATTGATTTTTTGGAGGGTGTTTTGTGTCTCTGTCTCCCTCAGTTCTGCTCTGATGTTAGTTATTTCTTGCCTTCTGCTAGCTTTTGAATGTGTTTTCGCTTGCTTCCCTAGTTCTTTTGATTGTGATATTAGGGTGTTCATTTTAGATCTTTCTGGCTTTCTCTTGTGGGCATTTAGTGCTATAAATTTCCCTCTACACACTGCTTTAAATGTGTCCCAGAGATTCTCGTATGTTGTATCTTTGTTCTCATTGGTTTCAAAGAACATCTTTATTTCTGCCTTCATTTCATTATGTTCCTAGTAGTCATTCAGGAGCAGGTTGTTCAGTTTCCATGTAGTTGAGTGGTTTTGACTGAGTTTCTTAATCCTGAGTTCTAGTTTGATTGCACCATGGTCTGAGAGATAGTTTGTTATAATTTCTGTTCTTGTACATTTTGCTGAGGAGTGCTTTACTTCCAACTATGTGGTCAATTTTGGAATAAGTGTGATGTGGTGCTGAGAATAATGTATATTCTGTTGATTTGGGGTGGAGAGTTCTGTAGATGTCTATTAGGTCCACTTGGTGCACAGTTGAGTTCAATTCCTGGATATCCTTGTTAACTTTCTGTCTTGTTGATCCGTCTAATGTTGACAGTGGAGTGTTAAATTCTCCCATTATTATTGTGTGGGAGTCTAAGTCTCTTTGTAAGTCTCTAAGGACTTGCTTTATGAATCTGGATGCTCCTGTATTGAGTGCATATATATTTAGGAATAGTTAGCTCTTCTTGTTGAATTGATCCCTTTACCATTATGTAATGGCCTTCTTTGTCTCTTCTGATCATTGTTGGTTTAAAGTCTGTTTTATCAGAGACTAGGATTGCAACCCTTGCCTTTTTTTGTTTTCCATTTGCTTGGTAGATCTTCCTCCATCCCTTTATTTTGAGCCTGTGTGTGTCTTTGCACGTGAGATGGGTCTCTTGAATACAGCAAACTGATGGGTCTTGACTCTATCCAATTTGCCAGCCTGTGTCTTTTAATTGGAGCATTTAGTCCATTTACATTTAAGGTTAATATTGTTATGTGTGGACTTGATCCTGTCTTTATGTTGTTAGCTGTTTATTTTGCTCGTTAGTTGATGCAGTTTCTTCCTAGCATCAATGGACTTTACAATTTGTCATGTTTTTGCAGTGGCTGGTACTGGTTGTTCCTTTCCGTGTTTAGTGCTTCCTTCAGGAGCTCTTGTAGGGCAGGCCTGTTGGTGACATAATCTCTCAGCATTTGCTTCTCTATAAAGGATTTTATTTCTCTTTCACTTATGACCCTTAGTTTGGTTGGATATGAAATTCTGTGTTGAAAATTCTTTTCTTTAAGAATGTTGAGTATTGGCCCCCACTCTCTTCTGGCTTGGAGAGTTTCTGCCAAGAGATCCACTGTTAGTCTGATGGGCTTCCCTTTGTGTGTAACCTGACCTTTCTCTCTGGCTGCCCTTAATGTTTTTTCCTTCATTTCAACTTTGGTGAATCTGACAATTATGTGTCTTGGAGTTGCTCTTCTCGAGGAGTATGTTTGTGGTGTCCTCTGTATTTGCTGAATTTGAATGTTGGCCTGTCTTGCTAGGTTGGGGAAGTTCTCCTGGATAATATCCTGCAGAGTGTTTTCCAACTTGGTTCCATTCTCCCTGCCACTTTCAGGTACACCAATCAGACATAGATTTGGCCTTTTCACATAATACCATATTTCTTGGAGGCTTTGCTCATTTCTTTTTACTCTTTTTTCTCTAAACTTCTCTTCTCCCGTCATTTCATTCATTTGGTCTTCAATCACTGATACCCTTTCTTCCAGTTGATCGAGTCGGTTACTGAAGCTTGTGCATTTGTCACATAGTTCTTGTGTCATGGTTTTCATCTCTATCACGTCATTTAGGGACTTCTCTACATTGGTTATTCCAGTTAGCCATTCATCAAATCTTTTTTCAGGGTTTTTAGTTTCTTTGCACTGGGTTCGTACTTCCTCCTTTAGCTATGAGAAGTTTGATCCTCTGAAGCCTTCTTCTCTCAACTTGTCAAAGTTATTCTCCGTCCAGCTTTGTTCTGTTGCTGGTGAGGAGATGCATTCCTTTGGATGGGGAGAGTCGCTCTGATGTTTAGTATTTTCAGCTTTTCTGCACTGCTTTTTCCCCATCTTTGTGGTTTTATCTACCTTTGGTCTTTGATGATGGTGACGTACAGATGGGTTTTGGTGTGGATGTCCTTTCTGTTTGTTGGTTTTCCTTCTAACAGTCAGGACCCTCAGCTGCAGGTTTTTTGGAGTTTGCTCGAGGTCCACTCCAGACTCTGTTTGCCTGGGTATCAGCAGCGGAGGCTGCAGAAGAGTAAATATTGCTGAACAGCAAATGTTGCTGCCTGATCGTTCCTCTGGAAGCTTCGTCTCAGAGGTGTACCTGGCCATGTGAGGTATGAGGTGTCAGTCTGCCCCTAGTTGGGGATGTCTCTCAGTTAGGCTACTTGGGAATCAGGGACCCACTTGAGCCGGCAGTCTGTCCATTCTCAGTTCTCAAACTCCGTGCTGGGAAAACCACTACTCTCTTTAAAGCTGTCTGACAGGGACATTTACATCTGCAGAGGTTTCTGCTGCCTTTTGTTTGGCTATGCCCTGTCCCCAATTGTGGAGTCTACAGAGGCAGGCAGGCCTCCTTGAGCTGTGGTGGGCTCCACCCAGTTCGAGCTCCCAGCTGCTTTATTTACCTACTCAAGCCTCAGCAATGGCGGGTGCCCCTCCCCAAGCCTTGCTGCCACCTTACAGTTAGATCTCAGACTGCTGTGCCAGCAATGAGGGAGGCTCCGTGGGCATGGGACCCTCCAAGCCAGGTGCAGGATATAATCTCCTGGTGTGCCATTTGCTAAGACCCTTGGTAAAGTGCAGTATTAGGGTGGGCATGACCCGATTTCCCAGGTGTTGTGTGTCATGGTTTCCCTTGGTTAGGAAAGGGAATTCCCTTCCCCCTTGGGCTTCCCAGGTGAGGTAATGCCTCGCCCTGCTTTGGCTCTCGCTTGTTGGGCTATACCCACTGTCGTGCACCCCACTGTCTGACATGCCCCAATGAGATGAACCCGGTACCTCAGTTGGAAATGCAGAAATCACCCGTCTTCTGTATCGCTCATGCTGGGAGCTGGAGGCTGGAGCTGTTCCTATTCGGCCATCTTGGCACCACCCTCGCAATTGCTAGTACTTATTGAATGTTTTTTTGAGCCAGGTGATATTCAATGCTCTGTACACATAGTGTACATAGTTTGGCAATCAAGACCCTATAAAAAAAGTGCTATTTTAATCCCCATTAAGAAATTGAGGCATCAAGAGATTAAGTGACTTTCCCAGGGTAACAACTGTCAGTGAAAGAGCAGGAAATTCAAATACAGACAGTATGACCTGGAACTGGAGCCCCTGATAGGGTCACAGGTGGGTGTGGTCTATTCTAGCTGAGAAGAGGACATTGGAGCTTGGTTATGAATGACAGGCTCACACTGGGAAGGCCATCCAAAGCTAAGGAAATATTTGGAAAAATAACAGAGGCAGGAAGGTAGAAAGCAAATGTTTGTTGAGCAGTGTCAGATCAACCTGATTGGAATGCCATGTGTATGATATAATGTGGTTAAAGGAGCTAAGGGTCACTTTATAGAGAGCTGCAAAGACCAAACTGAGAAAATTAATTCATAATTCATTTAGCAGATCTTGATGTCTCACTAGCCATGTGTCCATTTTATACATATCAATTCATGTATTCCTCATGATAAGGTGGTGTGTCATATAACCATTCCCATTTCACAGATTGGGAAACCAAGTATACAGAGAGATGAACTTGCCCAACATCACATAGCCAGTAAGAGATAGAGCTGGGGTTCAAATGAGGAAGCCTGGTTTCTGAGGCCTTGAGTATAACTGCGATGATGCCTTACTACTTAGAAGTGGAATGATGTGATCAGAGTTCAAAACCCATGAGTGAGGACCCATAAATGGGAAAGGAAGGAAAAGAAAGACAACTGACTTGGGGAGAAGAGACCAGCTGAGGTCACTGTGTCACTCCACTGGAGAGACAGTCAGTTGATGGCAGGATGGTAGCAGTGAAAAGGAGAAAGATGAATGAGGTAGGGATGGGATTTGGAAGTAGGACCTCAGAATTCAAATTCTGACCCTGTCTGTTACTGGTTACTGAGTGACCTTGGACTGGTGGATTAGCCTCTGTACTTTGATTTTCTAATTCACAAAGAGGGGAAATGCAGCAGAGCCCGGGTGAATGAATTCTATTTTGGCCCTGCTGATTGGGAGGCATCAGCAGGCCATCCATCTGGCTGGGCCCAGCAGGTCAGTTAGAAATCTGGGTCTGGAGCTCAAGAAAGAGGTCAGGCCTATAAATGTACTTAGGAGTCACCTCTAGGGATGTGAGAGTTGAAATTGCTAAGAGGGATGTCTAGAGGGGAAGAGAAATGAAGAGAAGAAGGCTGATGAAAAACCACTCACCTCTTCCTGAGAACAGGTCAGGATTGATCAGGAGATTACTAGGAGCATATTCCATTTGTCTATATTCGTTACTTGATAGTTAATATAATTTTAAATATGTGAAACTGTCGCTGACCTCTTTTCTCACATCAGCGTTTTTTACCTGCACATGATTTATCATGAGCTTGAGGTTGTGAGTGCTGATGACGCTTATTTATTGGTCTCCACGTTTGTTGTTGCTTTGGAGAAAATCACTACAGCAGCATGACCTCAACAGCAGCCTCATATTACTAAGTTCATGAACAAAACCTGAAAGTAGGTTTCCCCTTCCATATTTATGTCCCAAAGTCATTTTCCTTTATAAGCAGCATCATATGTTGCCAGAGAAATTATGAAGCTGTTATTTGGTGTTTTATTAATGTATGCATTCCCTTAATTTAATTTGGAATTGGAAAAAGTACTATGTGACTAAAATTGTTGGGAAGAGCAGTTGCCCCAAGTGGGCTTTGAATTGGCTTCTGTTAGTGCCTCTTTTGTTTTTCATTCTCAAGTCCCTTAGTACACATCACTGGTGTCTATCTAGACTGCCTGCTTTTGCCTAAGGCTCACCTCAGCAGGCTGCACCATTCAAAAAATAAAAATAAAGCACACAAACACAATGCCAGGAAGCCTTGCAAAATCAATATAGGTCTTTGCTGAAAGTCTTGAGGTCATTCAGTGTGAATGTATATGTGTGAGATGTGGGGGTCATCACATTTCACTGCAAAACTTTCCCCTAATTATCATTCAACTTTCTCTGTTTTCCAAATCCTACTCCCTCCAGTACTGCTCAAATTCCATGTCTTCTCCCCTCTTCTTTCTCTCAGCCAGCAGACCCTCCCCCACTTTTAAAAATCTTTTGATATTACATTAGACCTCTTTTCTGTCTCCCCACTCGCATCCCCATTTGCAGTCCTTGTCAAAACCAACCCATTTTCTTTATTATTCACCATCATTAGGAAGTCAGAGAGGATGAGTTTTAATGCTTTGACCCTGTCAGGAAAATGCTGATTTTATAATACTAAGTATTGAAATAGTACTGAGCCCCATTCAATAAATCATATACAGCAGATTCCTAACCAAAGAGCATTTATCTTTTTGTACTTTAGTGAGATTTCACTGACCTTTGCAGACAAGTTGTGTTGACTTTCTTTGGAGGCTGTTTCTGGCTTTTTGTTGTTGTTTTTGCAGCCTTCAGTAGATGGCAAGTGCTAAATTCCAAGTGTATGGAGATCTCCCCTGATCCACCATAGTGGGGAGGAGGAATAAATCTAACTCTGAAAATCTCCTTTACCCATCCTTGCACCCCCCTCTAAGCACACACAAAGCAGGAAAAAAAAATAGTAATCAAACTCCTTCAAGGTTTTTGTTTATTTTTTCAAAGATAAAAGTTAAATCTGGTTAAAAATGAGTACAAGAAATTCCAGGCCTCATCCCAGTCAGGCATTCAGTGGGTAGATGAATAATGGATGGAAAGATGGATGGATTGATGGATGAATGAATTCATGAATGAATGGATGGATGAACAGACAGATGAAAGGATGGATGGATGGATGGATGGATGGATGGATGGATGGATGGACGGACGGACGGATGGATGGATGAATTAGTAGATGGGTGGGTGGGTAGACTGTGTAAAAGGAGGCAGTCCTCCACCTCCTGTAATGTGCGATGGTGAGAGAGGTGGGTGAGTGCTCACAGCCTGGTTATGGATGTGTGTGACCTTGCCTTTCAGAACTATTTTAGCATCAGTTTAAGAAGACGCTTCCTTTTCTTCTAGAAATTGCACCTGTAACCCTTTTTCTAGCAAATTCAGAAAGGCTGAGTAACTTTCCCAATAGCCCAGGTGGTACTGGGCTTCTACCCAGAGAAACATGGATAGAACTGTCAACCAGGCTAATGATGGTGAACGCTTGGAGAACTGGGGAACCTTTGTAATTCCTCATGTTGCTGATTTTTATTACCCACTGCCAATTCCCCACTGGATCAGTCTACATTTTGTGATATGAACACATGATTTGTGGATATTGGGAGACTGGGAGGGATGGTAGCAAATCTAATTTGTCACTAATTGAGCCAAGGTAGTTCAATCCTGTTAATTCTGTACTTTATTGAACTCTAAATCTATTCACATCTCATAAAACATTATTAATCTCTCTAGCTCTTTAAAATACAACAATATATGGCATGCTTAAGGCTTAGAAATTTGACAAAGAGCCCAAGAATAACTTTTTCTCTGAATTCATGAAAAGCATTGATTAAGCTACTTTATGAACAAGAAATCTATAAGGAAAAAGAAAAGAAATCTTCTTTACAAACAGTAAAGCTTAAGAGAAGTACTCTTAAGATTTAAGATGTAATTTTGCCTTTGAAATACCTTTTGTATGAGAATTTTAAAATCTCTAGTTTTTTTTTAAAGTATATTGGAAGGGTAAATGCTAAATAAAGATTAGTGTAATTGTCTTAAACTATGCAAAAGTTTGAAGCCAGTTGTAGAAAAAGAAACTAGAAAGCAAAGATATGGTATGTTGTTGGGATGGCAAGCTGATGGTTAATAGAAAATTATCATGAATGAAATAGCATTATGATTCACCAGGGAATAAGTGTAAAGTGTTTCTTGGGATGATAGTGTTTTGCAGGAAAAAAAAAAAATTGGGTTGCATTGGGATTATGTAAATAAGGGAGAGGAAGGCAGAGCCAAATCTGAAATTGTTATATTGGGGGATTGGGAATGTATTATAGATAAGGCTCTGAGCATAGTGGGCTTAGAAAGAGTCCTGGGTTGAAGTTCAAACCTTCTCAATCATTCCTGCTGAAACCTTGGCAAACTTATATAATTTATTTGCTTAGATTGCCATATATGTAAAACTGGCAAAATAATACCTACTCCAGAGAACCACTGTGTAGATTATTAATAATGATGTAAGTATATTCCCTCCCTTTTTGCCCAGCATACCTTCTGTACATATGCCACTGCTTTTAGCACCCATTACAAATAATTTGGAGTCGGCCTCCTAGATTTGCCAAAAATGGAGTATACTTTTTTATTCTTCAGTCACTTTTTTGTTTATTTTTTTGAGACGGAGTCTCACTCTGTTGCACAGGCTGGAGTGCAGTGGCACGATCTCGGCTCACTGCAAGCTCCGCCTCCCAGGTTCACGCCATTCTCCTGCCTCAGCCTCCCAAGTAGCTGGGACTACAGGCGCCTGCCACCACGCCTGGCTAATTTTTTTGTATTTTTAGTAGAGACGGGGTTTCACCGCATTCGCCAGTATGGTCTCGATCTCCTGACCTTGTGATCTGCCCACCTCGGCCTCCCAAAGTGATGGGATTACAGGCGTGAGCCACTGCGCCCGGCCAGTCACCTTCTTGATTTGCCCCTTTATTTGTTGAGGGAGGGTACCAATTACAATTTTTAGCGATTCAAATGGATGCTTTCATTATTTCCCAAAATAACATTATAATAATATCCCCTTCTCTTAAAAAGTCACCTTAAATCTTAAACGACATTTTTACTAATTCATACCAGTAGAATTGGCATTTACAAATAGGATATGAAATTATGTGGAATCTATTATCCACTCTTCTGAGACAAGTAGTTAACATGAGTAATATTTTTCATTGCCACAAAAGTGGTTGTATAATTCTCTTTTCGTGCGCTTAATTGGGGGTGGCTGTAATAATATAGTGATTCAGCCTGGTTGGGAATATTGTGTTTAATTATATAATCTGATTGAAGAAAAGCTCCTTTCTTCAGATTTGGGTACAGGAATGCAGGCTAGATAAATTTGATATTCTTTCTAGAATATGTCTTTAATATTTTATATATTTAATCTTTTCCATGGCCATTTGTTGTAAGAATTCTGGCACTGTTTATCATCTTATAATATCTAGAATTTTTATTTTTTATGTTTTTATTTTTTTGAGATAGGATCTTGCTCTGTCACCCAGGCTGGAGTGCAGTGGCATGACCATAGCTCACTGCAGCCTTAAACTCCTGTGCTCAAGTGATCCTTCTGCCTCAGCCTCCCAAGTAGCTAGGTCAACAGGTACACACCACCATGCTGGGCTAATATTTTTTTTTTTTTTTGGTAGCAACAAGGTCTCATTCTGTTGCCCAGACAGGTATTGAACTCCTGGCTTCAAATGTTTTTCCCACCTTGGCCTCCCGAAGGTCTGGGATTACAGGCATGAGCCACAATGCCTGACCTTGAATTTTTAAAAGTACCTTATAATATTGACATAAAAATTCACCCCAGAATTAGTTGAATTATACATGTGAAAACATAGGTGATACTTTTTGAGAGGAAATATTAACAAATAGTAAATAATAATAAGTAAAATTTTTACTCATTCTAACTATTTCATAGAAATGTCACAATATTGAATTTTGGTCTGTCATCTAAGGTAGTATCAGTTCATTTAAATTATTATTTAAATTGTTCATCACAGTGGAAGCCATTATTTTTAAATATTACAGTGAAATGTGCTTAGTTTTATTTTTTAATTTTCAGTTTTTATAAATGTTGTGTTGTATTATTATATATATACAGATATTTTATAATATATTTCATTATTATTGCAAATTTTTCCAAGCAGAATTATGTAATTTAACATAATACATAATTATTTTCATTTCAAGCAGTATTTCATGTGTAAATATATATTTGATATCCATATATTGAACTTATTTTTTCCTGCTGGGGAAATCTAATTTATGAACAGTTGTTTAGCAGGAATACTCAAATTATTAAGGATAGATTTCACTAGATTAAATTCACGAGGGCTGATAACATAAGTTATTTCTATATCATCACTTAAAAACAGTTACAAACCCTTACACTGAGCAGTCAGCAACTTATTTGAACAACGAACCATGGTTGGAAATGAAACCGTAGATTTTACATTGATGAAGCTTTTGTTGCAATCAGCTGATGACCCTATTTAGATGTTCAGCATTCTCCATCCACTGAAGTCAACCTCTGAGCTTACTTAGGCCATAAGTAAAGGAAACTCTCAGAGAAGCATTCACTGTCTGTCATATTTCTATGAGGGAGAGGGAGGCAGAGAATGAGGCTGCTTTGTGACTTCATTTCTCATGCTAGAAGAGAGAGAAGAAATGGGGACTCCCTGGGAATTCCAACCGTGCCCAAAGGTAAAATACACAGGAGGACCCAGGTAATTTCTTGTCACCTGCAGTGAGAACTGAAGACACTTGTCCTGGGTCCCCCACTTTCCAATAAGCAAAGACTGAAGGAAATGCTTCCAGAAAAAAAAGAAAGAAAGAAAAAGAAAAAAAGTGGAGCTTGAATAAGCCTTCACTGTCCAGAAGACCTGGAAAAAAAGGGGGGCATTTAAAAAACACACTTTGACCATAAACTAATTAAAACCAAATGAAAGTAAATAATTCATCTGTCTATAGGCTAAGGCTGGTCTTACTTTATGGAACCCAAAACTTCTGTAAATTGAATAATGGAGAAATTTGCTTAAAGATGTCAGAGGTATGATGTTCCCCTCATAAAGTAATGGGAAACAGCAACAACAACAAAAAAAATGCAAAGCAAAAACACCATGTTTAATGAAACCAAGGAAGCAAGCTATAAAAGTTTGTCAAACTAACATGCAAAGCTACCAACGTCAATATGGAATTGTCACAATGATATTTAGCCTAAACACAGGGGGCTAGAAGAAAAGGGAGAGCTCCATAAATTGGGGAGGCAGATGGGAAAGGCCCAGCAAGTGGGCCTGAAAGAGTAGGCTTTGGGTGTGGGTATCTCTGTCCCCGCTAGAGAGCCATGGTGAGGTAAGGTTGAAGGAGGAGTCACTCAGACATGCAGTGTGTGCAGCAGGCCAGGCCAGCTGGTAGAGGTGCTGTGTGGAGGGAAGCAGTGGGTGGCAGTCAGCTATGCAGAAGTTTATCTCAGCCGAAGGGAAAGAAGTTTTAAAACATGGAATCTTCACAAACATGCACAAATCTCCCCCACAAACCATATGCAGACCTTCTATTTGCACTGAAGATGGTGAGGAGGATAAAGAATCCTGTAAGTCTCGATGTGATCAAAAGCAAGTCACCTGGGGAGCGAGGGAGTTGGTTAGTAAGGCTCTCTCTGGAGTCCTCCATAGGATTCTAAGCCTTGTCTTGAGTAGCCTAACAGCTATGATGTCGTGGGAAAACAGCAGCGAAAGCCAAGACTCTTACGCTCAGCCAAATTGCCATTTAGTAGAAAGGCAAAAAAGAGACATTTTTGAGCATGTAACTGAATATGACATTTATGAGGTCTCTTGAAACAAAAACCTTGATTCTGAGATCTCTTCAACAAGAAATTAATATAGAAGATGAAATGAGTATTATGTCCAGTTCAATCAAAGGTCTAACCAATTGTATGAAGCAGGATTACAGAAGAGAATGCAAATATTGTATGTCTTCCTAATGGATCATTAATAATTCAATAATTTATGTAGCATTAACAAAATTTCATGGCAGGAGAGGATGTGGGAGACATTCAGGGATGTGGATTTCCTTATATTTCATAGTCAGGAGTAAAAAGATACTGCCTAAAATGAATATATGAAGCAATAGAGGCTTAAATTATATTATAAATGCAATGATGAAAATCCCAAAGATAACCAGTGAGTAACATAAAACGTAATATAGCAAATCGAAATTGACAATGGAGCAGGAAGGGGAGTTAAGAGGAAGCGATGTGCATTGATTTCTCTTAGAGTTGATTGTTAATAGACCCTGTCTAAAATTAGTAACACATGAAACAGATGTTTGAACATATAATACACTAATAAAGGTAACTACTAGAAGTTCAAAAAATGTATATAATTATCAGCAGCAAAACACAAAGAAAACAGATCATATAGCTGTATAATTTATGGAACAAGAAGGAGGGAGAAACATTTTCCTTTTGTTCCTTATTCCCTTTATCCTATAGGATTTGATTTTTCATTTTTTTAATATTATGGGCCTTTTAATTTTCATAATTTAAACACGAGAGAGCATTTTTTTTTCTAATTTTCAAATTTTAGATTTCCTTCATGGTTGTATTGGTCTTAAGTGCAAAACTTCTGGCCTGTTTTCTTGGCCAGATTTCAGAAGATAAAGCACCAGATTCATTTGTGAGAATTGTTCATAGGGGTCTAACATCTGCTTCAGTCATTGTGACCTCATCTTTATTGAAAAGGAAAGTTGTTTTGGAACTACAATAGTGGGCTGAGATAAACTGTCTCATATTTAATTAAATTTTCAAAATGTTTTTGATTAAAACTACCCTGATATGAACTGAATGTTGAAGCAGGTTAGACATTTCAAATTAACTTTGTAATAAGTTAAAAACAGGTGAAGAGACAGGAAATGAAAACTGGAGGTGAGCAAGGAAAATCTCAGAGTAGAAAAAAGTTCATGGAAAGTTGTTTTAGAATGAGCGTTTTTAAATCTATTGATTAAACCCTTGAAAGAAGGTACATAATGACAAAGCAAGATGTGTGCAAAGTAGAGAATGGCAAGAAACAAGAAAACATTTGGAGAAGATGTGCTTGACTATAATGTGTGATTATCGGCCGGGCACAGTGGCTCGTGCCCATAATCCCAGCACTTTGGGAGGCCAAGGTGGGCAGATCACAAGGTCAGGAGATGGAGACCGTCCTGCCCAACATGGTGAAACCGCGTCTTTACTAAAAATACAAAAATTAGCTGAGTGTGGTGGCATGTGCCTGTAATCAGCTACTCGGGAGGCTGAGGTGGGAGAATAGCTTAGACTGGGGAGTCGGAGGTTGCAGTGAGCCAAGTTCGCGCAACTGTACTCCAGCCTGGTGACAGAGTGAGACTCGGTCTCAAAAAAAAAAAAAAAA
>NC_045456.1:11265556-11287069 GCF_002776525.5 Piliocolobus tephrosceles | reverse complement strand
AGTTTTTAGCATGAAGGGCTGTTGAATATTGTCAAAGGTCTTTTCTGCATCTATTAAGATAATCATGTGGTTTTTGTCTTTGGTTCTGTTTATATGCTGGATACGTTTATTGATTTGCATATGTTGAACCAGCCTTGCATCCGAGGGATGAAGCCCACTTGATCATGGTGGATAAGCTTTTTGATGTGCTGCTGGATTTGGTTTGCCAGTATTTTATTGAGGATTTTTGCATGGATGTTCTTCAGGAATATTGGTCTAAAATTCTCTTTTTTTGTTGTATTTCTGCCGGGCTTTGGTATCAGGATGATGTTGGCTTCGTAAAACGAGTTAGGGAGGATTCCCTCTTTTTCTATTGATTGGAATATTTTCAGAAGGAATGGTACCAGCTCCTCCTTGTACCTCTGGTAGAATTTGGCAGTGAATCTGTCTGGTCCTGGACTTTTTTTGGTTGGTAGGCTATTAATTATTGCCTCAATTTCAGAGCCTGCTATTGGTCTATTCAGGGATTCAACTTCTTCCTGGTTTAGTCTTGGGAGAGTATAATTGTCCAGGAAATTATCCATTTCTTCTAGGTTTTCTAGTTTATTTGCGTAGAGGTGTTCATAGTATTCTCTGATGGTAGTTTGTATTTCTGTGGGATCGGTGGTGATATCCACTTTAGCATTTTTTATTGGTCTATTTGATTCTTCTCTCTTTTCTTCTTTATTAGTCTTGCTAGTAGTCTATCAGGTTTGTTGATCTTTTCAAAAAACCAGCTCCTGTATTCATTGATTTTTTGGAGGGTGTTTTGTGTCTCTATCTCCTTCAGTTCTGCTCTGATGTTAGTTATTTCTTGCCTTCTGCTAGCTTTTGAATGTGTTTGCTCTTGCTTCTCTAGTTCTTTTAATTGTGATGTTAGGGTATCAATTTTAGATCTTTCCTGCTTTCTCTTGTGGGCATTTAGTGCTATAAATTTCCCTCTACACACTGCTTTAAATGTGTCCCAGAGATTCTGGTATGTTGTATCTTTGTTCTCATTGGTTTCAAAGAACATCTTTATTTCTGCCTTCATTTCGTTATGTACCCAGTAGTCATTCGGGAGCAGGTTGTTCAGTTTCCATGTAGTTGAGTGGTTTTGATTGAGTTTCTTAGTCCTGAGTTCTAGTTTGATAGCACTGTGGTCTGAGAGACAGTTTGTTATAATTTCTGTTCTTGTACATTTTGCTGAGGAGTGCTTTACTTCCAACTATGTGGTCAGTTTTGGAATAAGTGTGATGTGGTGCTGAGAAGAATGGATAAGCTGTTGATTTGGGGTGGAGAGTTCTGTAGATGTCTATTAGGTCCGCTTGGTGCACAGTTGAGTTCAATTCCTGGATATCCTTGTTAACGTTCTGTCTCGTTGATCTGTCTAATGTTGACAGTGGGGTGTTAAAGTCTCCCATTGTTATTGTATGTTAGTCTAAGTCTCTCTGTAAATCTCTAAGGACTTGCTTTATGAATCTGGGTGCTCCTGTATTAGGTGCATAAATATTTAGGATAGTTAGCTCTTCTTGTTGAATTGATCCCTTTACCATTATGTAATGGCCTTCTTTGTCTCTTTTGATCTTTGATGGCTTAAAGTCTGTTTTATCAGAGACTAGGATTGCAACTCCTGCTTTTTCTTGTTTTCCATTTGCTTGGTAGATCTTCCTCCATCCCTTTATTTTTAGCCTATGTGTGTCTCTGCATGTGAGATGGGTCTCCTGAATACAGCAGACTGATGGGTCTTGACTATCCAATTTGCCATTCTATGTCTTTTAATTGGACCATTTAGTCCATTTACATTTAAGGTTAATATTGTTATGTGTGAACTTGATCCTGTCATTATGATATTAGCTGTTATTTTGCTCGCTAGTTGATGAAGTTTCTTCCTAGCGTTGATGGACTTTATATTTTGACATGTTTTTGCAATGGCTGGTACCTGTTGTTCCTTTCCATGTTTAGTGCTTCCTTTAGGATCTCTTGTAGGGCAGGCCCGGTGGTGACAAAATCTCTAAGCATTTGCTTGTCTATAAAGGATTTTATTTCTCCTTCACTTATGAAACTTAGTTTGGCTGGATATGAAATTCTGGGTTTAAAATTCTTTTCTTTAAGAATGTTGAATACTGGCCCCCACTCTCTTCTGGCTTGGAGAGTTTCTGCCAAGAGATCCACTGTTAGTCTGATGGGCTTCCCTTTGTGTGTAACCTGACCTTTCTCTCTGGCTGCCCTTAACATTTTTTCCTTCATTTCAACTTTGGTGAATCTGACAATTATGTGTCTTGGAGTTGCTCTCCTCGAGGAGTATCTTTGTGGCATTCTCTGTATTTCCTGAATTTGAATGTTGGCCTGCCTTACTAGGTTGGGGAAGTTCTCCTGGACGATATCCTGCAGAGTGTTTTCCAACTTGGTTCCATTTTCCCTGCCACTTTTAGGCACACCAATCAGACGTAGATTTGGTCTTTTCACATAATCCCATATTTCTTGGAGGCTTTGTTCATTTCTTTTTACTCTTTTTTCTCTACACTTCTCTTCTCACTTCATTTCATTCATTTGATCTTCAATTGCTGATACTCTTTCTTCCCGATGATTGAGTCGGTTACTGAAGCTTGTGTATTTGTCACAAGCTTATAGTTTTCATGTTATGGTTTTCATCTGTATCAGTTCTTTTAAGGGCTTCTCTACATTGGTTATTCTAGTTAGCCATTCGTCAAATCTCTTTTCAAGGTTTTTACTTTCTTTGCGCTGGTTATGTAGTTCCTCCTTTAGCTCTGAGAAGTTTGATCGATTGAAACCTTCTTCTCTCGACTCGTCAAAGTCATTCTCTGTCCAGCTTTGTTCCGTTGCTGGCAATGAACTGTGTTCCTTTGGAGGGGGAGATGTGCTCTGATTTTTTGAATTTCCAGGTTTTCTGCACTGCTTTTTCCCCATCTTTGTGGTTTTATCTGCCTTTGGTCTTTGATGCTGGTGACATACTGATGGGGTTTTGGTGTGGGTGTCCTTTTTGTTTGTTAGTTTTCCTTCTGACAGTCAGGACCCTCAGCTGTAGGTCTGTTGGAGTTTACTTGAGGTCCACTCCAGACGCTGTTTGCCTGGGTATCAGCAGCAGAGGCTGCAGAAGATAGAATATTGCTGAACAGTGAGTGTTACTGTCTGATTCTTGCTCTGTAATCTTCGTCTCAGGGGTGTACCCTGCCGTGTGAGGTGTGAGGTGTTGGTCTGCCCCTAGTGGGGATGTCTCCCAGTTAGGCTACTCAGGGGTCAGGGACCCACTTGAGCAGGCAGTCTGTCCGTTCTCAGATCTCAACCTCCGTGCTCGGAGATCCACTGCTCTCTTCAAAGCTGTCAGACGGGGGCATTTACCTCTGCCAAGGTTTCTGCTGCTTTTTGTTTAGCTATGACCTGTCCCCAGAGGAGGAGTCAACAGAGGCAGGCCGGCCTCCTTGAGCTGTGGTGAGCTCCACCCAATTCAAGCTTCCTGGCAGCTTTGTTTACCCCCTTAAGCCTCAGCAATGGTGGGCGCCCCCTCCTCCAGCCTCGCTGCCATCTTGCAGTTAGATCTCCGACTGCTGTGCTAGCAATGAGGGAGGCTCCGTGGGCGTGGGACCCTCTGGGCCAGGTGTGGGATATAATTTCCTGGTGTGCCGTTTGCTAAGACCCTTGGTAAAGCGCAGTATTAGGGTGGGAATTACCCGATTTTCCAGGTGTTGTGTGACTCAATTTCCTTTGGCTAGGGAAAGGAATTCCCTTCCCCCTTGCGCTTCCCAGGTAAGGTGATGCCTCTCCCTGCTTCAGCTCTCGCTGGTCGGGCTGCATCCGCAGACCAGCGCCAACTGTCCGACACGACCCAGTGAGATGAACCCGGTACCTCAGTTGAAAATGCAGAAATCACCCCTCTTCTGTGTCACTCACATTGGGAGCTGGAGGCTGGAGCTGTTCCTATTTGGCCATCTTCATCTTCTTTAGTTTCTACTCCCTGTAAGTCATTCCTGTGTTCTTTTATTTGTTCATTTATTCGTTCAATAATTCCATTCATTTGGGCTCTCTACTCAGCACTGGAGAGAGATGAATAAGCATTGCCATCAAGGTTCAGATTGGCAACTGAATAATTAATATCCTAAAAATGTGTTTTGCCTTATGGTAGGGGTTGGGATAGAGTTCTGGAAATTCGAGGTAGGAAGCTGCTGAGTTGGCCTCGGGGTTTGGGGAACATCAGCAGAAGTAAGATTTCAGTTGGATCTGTCTGCAGTACACAAAAGGGTTTGCCAGGCCAAGAAAGTATGAGGTCATTTCAATGAAGGCAAAGAATATGGTCAGCCTTACAAAGGGATGGATCAGGAGTTTACTGTTGGTGGACCTAGAGGATGGGACCTCGGGGCCATGGGAAGCTGATAAGAAAGGTGAGGCTGAATGATGATGAACCTCCTTGCCATCACAAAATTGAAATGCATCCTGCAGGCTGTAGGCAACCAGTGGGGTTGAACAGGGGAGTGAGAAAATTAGACAGGATCATATTAGCAAAACATAACTCTGATGGCTGTGCAGAGGGTGGATTGGAGGCACAGAGACTAGTTTCAGAGTCTAGGTAGGAGTTTGCAGCAGTTGTCCAAATAGAGATGAAAATTACAGAAATCAACCAAGGTATTAGCAATTTTCATGCATTTATTCATTTATCAGAAATGATGCAGACACTGTGTATTAGCATACCCACCCAGTGGCCCCATGGTCCAGACTATGCCAGCTCAGGAAATTTGATATCTCACAAGAGCAATCCCGTCCTTGCTCTGATGGATATACAGTCTCTTAGGAGAGGGGCATTGTATCCAGTGACACACGGCCAAGTGGCATGTACACTGAAATAAATCTGCAGGGGCTGTGGGGCATTGAGCAGGGGCTTTGAGCCAGTGCCACTTGAGCCGAAAGCTGAATAGGGCTGAGTGTATAGTAGCTAAGTCTTGAGGTGGCTGAAGCACAGAGGACCAGGATAGAGGGGTACCACCCCAGCAGGGTCCACCCTGTTCTGCTGCTTCTCTCTCTGGGTGGGCTGCTGTCTGGGGTGATGGCCAGGGCAGGGAGCATAATCAAAGACCAGGCAGGCACACAGACTGTGTACTTCAGGCCAGCTCCCTGGGGGCATCAGGAGTCCAGGCCTTTGCTTTTCCTAGTCCATGGCTTGTACTTGCCTGGGAGCAGGTGAAACAACAGGGACATATACAACCTTGCTTTTATATTCACATACCTGCCTAGAATTAGTAGGAGAAGAACAGAATGACTAGAAGTTCTCAAACATGAATGCTTGGTTTTCTGTAAACTCCAAACTGCCCCTCCCCTGCCTTTTTGCCCTTTTTGAATGCAAATGAGGTTTCTATCCAGTTGGACCACCTCTGGGTGGGTGGTACTGCCCCTTCCCGACCCCATTCGGGCCTGCACATTGCCTACCCCAGGGGCACCCTTCACATTTCATGCTAATGAAGGTTGCCTCCTGGAACCATGGCTACATTGCATATAATACCTTCTTGAGTTGTGCAGTGAACTATCCTTAGTGGCTTCCCTAATTCCCAATTTCCACTTTGATAAGGATTTGTGGATGGCAGTGTGCAGAGAGGCGATTGGAGGGCGTGGGATGGGGTGGAGGTGTAAGGAATCCAGTTACGGGGCTTCTGCACTCGTTGGAGAGGAGTTGATGGTGCTTGGGGCAGCAGAAGTGTCGGATGGTGGCAATAACCATAAGGGAAAGGGGAGGCTTCAAGGTCCTTGCAGGATGTAAAACTGATGGACTTGGTCAGGGATTAGACATGGAAGGTGAAGGAGATGATGTCAAGGTAGAACCTTAAGTCGGGTGATGTTAGGAGCTAGTGAAGAGTTTTGTGGAAGGGATTTATCATGTTACTTAAAAAGGAACTAAGAGAATAAATAGGCTGAACGTACTTTCATCTTCATACAAAACAAAATAAAAACTCTTCTTAGGAGGCTTGCATACCTGACTATACCTGTTTATCCTCATCACTGACACCCACTAATCAGATCTCTATCTAAGTTTAGGTCCCTGTTCTCTTTCTCACCCATCCCCCTGCATGACCTTAGCATCTGTGGAGATGACACCTCTAATGCAATGACCATACATTACCAATCCATTGCAGAAGCCCTCTCTTTCTGGCACATCCCAGAGCTTGGCTTTTTCCATGGGAGACAGGAGAGCGTGGTGGTGAAGAGCTGGCCCCCTGGAGTAGACTGCCTGGGCTTGAGCAAGTGGCTACATCTCTGTGCCTCAGTTTCCTCCCCACAACACTCATGTAGCTGGAGATGAGTATGTACAACAGCTGACATTACCAGGAGGAAGAAAGAGACTGAATATAATATACCACCAAAGTTAGAAAAAACAACTAGTATCAATTATTTGTGCTGTATTCTTTCCAGTAAAGTGAGGCCCAGTGCTAAATTAAGAAGGGAATACAAAAATAAAAAGAATGGTTGGCAGATTACTACCTGGCGAGGCAACATGTTTTACATTTTCTGCTCTATGCTATTTTTTTTTCAAGTCAATAGATTCAAAACATTTAAACATGATCTATTATCTAAAAACAACATGGCTGGGTGTGGTGGCTCACACCTGTAATCCCAGCACTTTGGGAGGTTGAGGTGGGCAGATCACTTGAGTTCAGGAGTTCGAGACCAGCCTGCCCAATATGGTGAAACCCCATCTCTATTAAAAATACAAAAATTAGCCAGGCCTGGTGGCGGGTGCCTGTAGTCCCAGCTACTCCAGAGGCTGAGGCACGAGAATCACTTGAACCTGGGAGGTGGATGTTGCAGTGAGCTGAGATTGCACCACTGCACTCCAGCCTGGGAAACAGAGCGAGACTCTGTCTCAACACAAACAAAAACCCATGATATGTAATAAAAGCTATAAATTAACACCAAACTTACAAAAAGCATATAATAAATTCAGAACTAATTTAAACTGTTTCTGCCTGTCCTCCCTCTTTCCTTCCCCTTTCCTCTGCCCTGCCCTTCATCTTTACCCCACTTCATCTAGCTACTCTCTCTCTTCATCAGTAGCCCCCAGAAAACAGAACTTTGTAACATTGTATCATTTGCATTCTCTGATTTGGGGACTCTTTTCCCTTTCAAGGGGCAGTCTGCTCTATGTAAGGGCATTTTTTAAATTAAATAATCTTAAACTTTAATGTTTTAAAATTAAAATAAACCCATTGTTTTTTCATTTTGAGAATTCTTTAACAGTTTATGACACCATGCAAGTAATTGGAATCCTGCTGGTCTGTCTCCAAACAAGGTTTAAGAATCCTGTTTTAGAGCATGGGTTATATCATTTAACTAACTCGGGCCTCCTTTTTGTCTGAATTGATTTCAAATTAAATGCAATACATGTATATGTGAGACTTGAGCTAGATACTGTTTCAACACTGGAGACACAAAAAACAAAACTTCTGAATAGAAGATGTGTAGTTTAGAATGGGAAATAATTCAAATGCATAATTATACAATACAAATGCACATGTAAGAAGTGTTATAGGTCTATATAAAATACCAAGGTGGCCAATAACCATGCCTGTAGCATTCTGGGAAGACTTCATGGAGGTGGTGGTGTTTAATCTGGCTCTTGAAAGGTAAGTAGGAATTCAATAGTTGGAGAGAAATAGTGAGAGTCTCATAGTCAGTGGAAACTGCCATTATAAAGAAGTGCCCTGAAGTACAAGATACATGATGGGTCAAGGAACATAGTTTGATGTGGGTATGACTAGAGATCAGTAAGGAAGACTGAGGCCAAGTTCAAACAGGCCTAGTTCCTAGGCCAAAGAGTTTGGACTTAGTCACTAGTAGTAATCTAAATCATCAATTCTGAGTAGTGACTTTCCTCCTCTATTATGTAGAAATATGTATAACATATATATATATTTTATGTGTCATATGTATATATGCTTTTTGCCTCCTCTCCAATACTTAATGGCTCTTTTTTTATTAGACTGAACTTTTGCATATGAGCTTTCTAGTATTGAGCAAAAGCTCTTTCATTCATCATAATTTTCCAATTTTTTAAGAAAAATCTATTCTGCTCAGTAACAAACACAATTCACAAAGAGAATGTCCACAGGGAATTTGCTTCCAATTGGTCACTTCATTTAAAGTTTTTGAACTGGGGCCAGGCGTAGTGGCTCACACCTGTAACCCCAGCACTTTGGGAGGCCGAGGCAGGAGGACCACACTTCAACCCAGGAGTTTAAGACCAGCCTGGGCAACCCAGTGAGACCCCATTTCTGCAAAAATAAATAAATAAATAACAAATAAATAAAATTTTTGAACTGGGAAAGCAGATGAAGAAATGTAACAAAAAGCAAAAGCCCCATCAATTTGGAGTTATTCTAGCTATTTCACCCAGAAGGCTCATGTCATTACTCTCAGGGAAATGCACTGTCCCTCTGTGCTTGGCCTTGACCAGATGGAGGAGAAAAGCTTGCTGGGGGCAACAAAACAAACCCAAAGGCAGTGCTTCCTAGAGCTGCCTGTAGCCCCAGGGCAGTGTCTCTCTCCAAGATTCAGCCTTCCTGCTGCAAAAATCTGCTCATGTGCAAAAGGCAGCGGTTTGGCAGATGCTTACAAAATGTTACAAGTGTTCCAAAGATAAAAGTATTACATGAGAAGAAAGGAAGGATTCTGGTGAACCCTGGCCTGTAGTTGTAATTCTCAAAGTTTTAGTCAGTGGGACAGCTGGCCTTTGTAAAAATTGCTAGAACCCAAACTTTCTTCCTTAAACATATTTTAACATTTGCTTCTCAATTACTTGTCTTCAGGGACTTTATCATTAAGAATATTTGGAACCCAGAAAGCATCTGTATCTTCAGTGAGACATAAAAATGGACCCAGTCTACTATGCCGTCCAGGGAATCTTATTTATTAACAAGCAAGTGATATAGTAGTATCATTGCCAGGGGAAATTTCTCTCTCCTGATTAAGTGTGCTTCCTATTATTGGATAGGGACTGCAGAAATAGATTGCTTCTCTTTTTGCCTTGACTACCAGGAAGCCTGTAGTTTTATTTAACATTAAATTGCCATATACTAGCTATCTTCAGCCTAGGTTTTCTTATGAAATTATATCACCCCCTTCTCTATTTGAACTTTGCATACTTGTTTTAATGGTTTTTGTAGTATCTGTATTTTTGAGTATAAATCATCCAAATGACATTTATATTTCCCAAAAAAATCACAATAGGAATTGGCTACCCACATGGCATAACCTGATGTGTATCTCCTGACCCGACCATTGCCCATCTAGTTTATCTGGTCACCATTAAGTCTGAGAATTACGGTGGCCCAAGATACTTGAGAGGTGGGTAGAATGACAAGAAGAGAAGAAAAAGCATGGGGAGTAGAGGTGGAATGTCCCTCATCAACCCTTATTTTCTAAACTGATTTACTTGTGGCTTAAAAAATTGAGCACGAAATTCCTACATGAAGAGTTTCCTTTGGTTTCATTTTAATATGAGTATTTCAAAGATTTCTTTGTCTTCAACTTGTTAGAATGTCATGACAATAACGATTGCAATCATTTAAGAAGTCTTTATTATGCAACCTCCAAATGATTTGGCAACCTCCAAATCTGCACAATGGTAGTTTCTGGGGAGATTAAATGTGCTACAGTATGCTAAATACTTAGCACAGTGGCTGACACGTGAGATTAATAAATATGCCTATGATGATGGTAAAGAATAAATATGAATAGAGTAGCCACATGTAGCAAATAAAAATACAGGATGCACAGTTCGATTTGAATTTCAGATAAACAACAAACAATGTTTAGTGTAAGTATGGATCCTGCAATTCTGGGGACATAACTTATACTAAAAACTATTATCCCATGCAACATTTGGGACATATTTATTCTAAAAATTATTATCCCATGCAATGGTTAAGATATAACTATATCAAAAAAATTGTTTATCTGAAATTCATATTTAACTGGGCATTCTGTGCTTTATCAAGCAACTCTAAATGTGAATACATGTAGAATGGTAGCTTCTGATAAGCACTGAGATACTTCCAGGAAACCAGCCCTGCTCCTCTGCAGAGAGGACTCACCCAATCATCATCTCCTGTGCTTATCCAGAAGTCTGGGCTCCGTCAGTGTTTCTCGATTTGATTCAGATTTCCTTCTCTATAGTCAATTTAATGTCAGCCATGGGCAGCTTCCCGGTGTTTGGCATTTGCTAACTTTCAGAAGCTGCTGGAAACCTGTCAGCCTTACTCTGGTCTTTCCCAACCTTGGCTGAAGAAAAGCATCACCTGAGAATCTTAAAAATCCTGATACCCAGGTCACATTCCAGACCAATTACATCAGAATCTCTGCAATGAGGCCAGGTATGGGTATTTTTAATGCTTTCCATGTTAATTCCAGTGAATGCCTGTGATGAGAGCTGTAGCCTAGCCTTACAGGCCCTCTGAAGCCTTGGCTGAAGCAGGGATGCCAGCTCCTCCCAGGACCTGCTGGAATGTTCCTTCTTGTGTTCTATGCCACCTGTCACCATCCCTACTAGCAGTATTTCCTCATCTTCCAAAGTAGCAGGGTTTGATTCCTGATAATGCTGCTGAGACTAGGCGTGCTGGGTTCTCTGAGCCGAGTGTGTCGAGGCTATTGCCTTTTGCTATACAGTTTCTGTATATTGGGCCTCCAGGTTAATTAGGTTTCTAGAAGGATCCTAGGAAGATGACATGTCTTTTTCCTTTTTGTCACGTACTGACAGAGCTGGCCTCCTTTTCAACTGGGTTTGAGGCATTTCCTCAGAGGAGAGTGAGCTCTGAGTTGTAGCAGTATCTGGGTATGATTCAATCCAAGCAACAATCCTGAGGTACTGCAGGGCCTAACACCATCTTTCTGGGACTGGGTCCTCAGGACAAGTAAGGAGTTGATGGACCAAACCCTGGTTTCTAGTGACACAATGGAGCTGAGAAGTCCTTTAGAACTTTGGGGAACAGCACCACTGACTTCTCTCTTCTTGCCACCTCACCAGCTGCAGGATAGTTTCCTTGTGTTTTGGTCTTCATCAGGTATGAAGTTTAAAAACCTTGTTTAACTTAGCCCTTGATTTGTGAAGTCAAGTGTATAATTACAATATGCACAACCTAATGTTTTCGCAAGGAAGGTTGATCACCCAGTTTGCACTGTGTGTTCTCTTGATTGAAGTTCTAACCGACTGCTTAGTGGAAAGGAAATAATTCATTTTGCAGAGAGAATATTATATTTCACATGCTTTAACCTGGGTGTTTAAAAATTCAAATTCTCCTATGACACTGCACTCCCTTTTTTGCATTTTAATTATTCTGGAGCTGTAAAGAGAGTTCAGGCATTAAGTAATAATCAGATGCTGAATGCCTAAACTCTACAGAGTGATTGCTTTTAAAAACCTCAATCCCAGATAATAAATAGTGGGAGTTTATCAAGGCAAGTGGCATATACATTTCCTGTGTTTTGATTCAGATGTGTAACAATTTCTACCTGCTGGTTTAAATTGGCCCAGAGAACACCTTTTGTGTTAAGCCCACTCACTGCTAGAAGGAACCAGCATCAATCTGACAATAGAATAATATTATCTCCCAACTAAACAAAGAAAGAAGCCAATAATCCAAAGCCCAAACTGTGTGGTCTCCTGCTATTTTTAGAACTTGAGGGGAAAAGAATCCTCTTTATTGTAAAAATGATCCAATTAAGTACAAAGTTAGCCACTGGGAAACACAGCGTTTTCTTTGCACACCATTGTGGAGACCAGCATTCCTTTTATTAAAGCAGAAAATGAAGCCCGCAAAGCTGTCCGCCTTTTAAAGGGGGAACAGAGGGTTCTGGGTTTGCTTGGTTACCTGCATTGCAGATGTCAGTTGGCAGCTCTGGCAGGCTGCATCACCAGTTGCATGAAGTTGCAGAAGTAGCTTGACCTCATCATACTAAGATTACAGAAGACTTCCATCCTAACTCTGACTTAGCTCTCCCTAAATTTCCCCAAAGCCTTAAATTCAGTTTGCCTTTCTTTAGGTCTCCTGGATCTCCCAAATGAGAGCTCTGTAGGTTTTCTGCAGAGAAATTATTCTAATTTAACAATAAAGTTGCTGTGCCTAAGTAGATTCATACTTTGGACAGATTTAAGGAAAACAAAGGTGAGCATTTATAAATCTTTATCCAACTAGGAGCTGTTGATAAGTTTAGGAGTCAGGCTTCCCATTCGAAAAGATATTATGTTACAGAATTTTAGACCCTAAATTTTGAGACTAGAGAGAAACAAGACTTTCTTTGAGCCCCAAATTAGAAAGCATAACTTAAAATGGCAAATCATTTCCCCAAAGTCTATATGATCCATGCCAGAATTATTGATGTTGAGCTTGGACTAACTCCCTAGCCCCGCCAGGTCCCTCACTGCCTGGCCAGCTCTGCTTGTTTCTCACTAGGGTGAGGCAAGTCAGCTGCTCGCCTGGGGAGCAAAACTTAAGGGATGCCAAATACACTGTAATCAAGATAAATAATATTGGAAGGCAATCCTTTAAAAAATCAAAATGTATGCAAAAAAGTCCAAGATGAACAAAACCTTACTTGCCATTTTAAAGAAAGGCAGGATCCAAGAGGGCTAAGATGAGAGTGCGGGTAGGAAGGCAGGGCCATGCAAGTGCAGGGTCAGATCCCATCTTTATATAAAACCTTGGCATTTTGACAGTTGATCGGTGGTGCTGTTTCTTGGGGGACAGTATGCATCCAGCTGGCAGTTTGGGTAGTCACATCACCTGTGCCTCCAAATAGAACAAATAGCTCTATCCTCCATTCCTAGCATATCACTTAGTTCGGCTTTGTTTCCCATTAGTTACCCATTCTCCCCCATTCTACTCTAAGCCCCTAAAACACAAGGATCTTGCCATACTTACCTCTGAATCCTCAGAACCTAGCAGAGTGTCTGGCTCTGGTTTGTGATATACTTCCCTTTCTGTTTCATTGGTCTTAGAATCATCTTCCAGCCTCTGGCTGTCCAATCCTGACCTAGTGTCTTCTAGACTTGGCTTGTCCATTTGCAGTGACATCTGTAGGACTGGTAGGAATTACTATCTTCACGGGTGAGCCAAATGAATGGAAACAGTCTGCAAAGCAGGATGGTTGGCTTGCAGATTATCTACCCTGACCACAGACATAGTTGGATTATTAGTTACCTATTGCTGTACAACAAATTATACTAATTTAGTGACTTAAACAACTCAATTTATAATCACACAGTTTTTCTAAGTCAGAAGTGTATGTCGTGACAGGGCTGGATTCTCTAAGGGTTTTACCAAGCTAAAATCAAGGTATCAAGCCAGGTTCGTGTCTAGAGCCTGGGTGCTCTTCCAGACTCAGTTTGTCGGCAGAATTCAGTTCCTTGCAGTTGCAGGACTGAGGTCCTGATACTCTTGACATGTGTCCCCTTCATCTGCAAGCCCACAGTGGTACATTGAATCCTCATGCTTCCAGTCCCTCTGACTACTTCTTCTGCATTATTTTTCTGCCTTTAAGGGCTTGTGTGATTATTAATACATTGTAGCCACCCATATAATCTGGGATAATCTCCCCATTTTAAGGTCAGCTGATCAATAACCTCCATTATGCCTAAAAGCCTCTTGCTATCCAACAACACCACAGATACGACACTAGAAGGTCAAGGTCATTGGGAGCCTGAGTTGTCCCCACCACAGCTGGCAATTCTGAAGGCATCCACATAAAGAAAGCAGATCATTTGATGTTCCTGTTGGAATTTGAAGGCCCAGCCATCCGTAGCTGCTTCTCAGCTTTTCTTCTCAACCTATTTGGGAAGATGGGAGGGAGTCAGCTGATTAGAATCACAGAGCTATTTCTGATGGGTCTGAAATCCCTCTTGTGGAATTCTTGTCGTTTCTGGGACTTTGGCGGAAATATTTCTTTGGGAAATGGGGAAAGGCATCCTGAATTCTAAGACCGTGAGCCCCATCTGCTCGGGAGGTATGATCTATCATTCATTCCCGTGTTCCTTGATGGTACGGCCGAGCATGGCCCATGGGAGGCACTCTGGAAATGTTTACTGGAATAAATGAATGGATACATGAATTGATCCATCCTGAGCATCTTCTATTAGGAGTTTTTGAACTGATATTTATAGTCACCATTTTCTACCAGCTGTTTCCATATACGCCTAAATGCTGGGAGGCCTCATTCGATTGTCCAGGCTCCCTGTGAGCAATCATAGTCATAAAAACCTTGCTTCCCTTCTGAGAAAGCTGGATGGAACATGTGCCTGAAAATTTTCCCTCCTAATCATTGGTGCTAACATATGCATCTGTTTCTCCTTCCCTATCACCACTCATGCTCCACAGGCTTATACTAATGGCTTCACATGTCTGTGCTATGATTAGAAAGTGAATTTGTATACTTAGGTCTGGTGTTGAGTCCCAGAATCTACTAGATTTTATTTTTTAACCTGTCGATTTACCCACTATGTGTGAAATCTCTTAACCATATTTTTAATTTCCCATTGACTCCTAGCATGAGATTTACATAACTTGATATTTATTTCCATACTATCAATGTGTGCACGTGTGTGGGCATGAGCGCGCACACACACACACACACTCATTCACCTGCACACACAGTTTCTTTATCCATGGAAGGAAAATTGGCTACAGTTTCAGAGTAACTCATAGAGGGTAATATTGCCCAGCAATTTTATGCTTGGTTTTGTACTAGATTTATTTTTTCTTTGTTTTTTAATGTCATTGTGTGCACCTGAAATAAAGTAAGAAGAAGAAGAAGAAGAAGCAACCCCAAGTAACTGAATCCAGAAAAAATCTGGAGACTTGTGTCAAGCTTGGTTGGCAGATGTGAAAATTCTGACCATTTGAAAGATATTCCCTTTGCCATATGTTATTTATTGGGTGAATTAGAATTTACCAATTATTATTTTGCTTATAACTCAGTCTCCTATGAGTTTGGTTAGTGTAACTTTCCAGAGATCTGTATAAGCTCTGGTTAAAGTGACCAAATAGAGTTTCTTGATCTGCAGAACTGAGTAGAACTCCTTGGACCTGAGTGATGACAGTCTGCATTTCCCAAAGAAATACTTCTGCCAAAGTTCCTAAGTACTTCCTCCCAATGGGGTGCTTGCTGCTCCCCCAGGGTCTCAGTCAACCTGAGTCATCTCACTCCCTGTAACAGAGGTCTCAGGAAAATGCTCCTGCTGTATACAGATGCATGTTTTCCAAACTCACAGGTTGTGAAATAAGGTTAAGAAAAAGCGCTCACAGACCACACTGAGATTCTGCCCTGCATATCTAAACACAAAAGCACACAGGGTAACACAGCCATGCAAATTTAATCCCCAAACCAGGCTAAAAAGTTGGGGCAATTTTAAGGGGGGAAGAAAAACCACCATAACAACATTGTCTTTGCAACTCAGTCAAATGTGAACTGTACATGAGGGGAGAAATGTAAAATTAAATGTACCAGGAAAAATGTTTTCCTGCACAGACGGTAACAGGTAATCAGATGGGATGTTGGCTGTGGCCTGGTAGCTACACGTTATTATGCTATCACATACTTTGGACAGTGGGTTTCATGAAGGTTGTGTTTAATGTCATGGAACAGAGATGAATTAAAGCCCCAGTGCCTGTTTTCTTGGATTCTTTCGAATGAAGGACTGCAGAGCTGTTACTTCTCAGCATAAAGCTGACACACCACAATGCATCTGGTGGTCATTTTTCCCAGTCTTGAAAGTTGCTGATTGAAAGAGAAAAGAGCAGCATGACATTCTGCTCACCCAACATCACGGTCACTCAGAGTATCTCCCTGGTTGCAGATGAGAGCTCACAAAAGGTGCTTCTTCTAACACCAGACAATCACAACGTTTCATGTGTGTGTGACTGTGTGGATGAGATGTTGGCTAGAAGTCACAATGCTCGCAGAAGTGCAGCGGGTGCTGGCAGTGAAATGTAAGCTAGCCCTGTAATAAAAGCTCCTGGGAATGCAGAGGATGCCTTGGCATTAGGCATTCTCCTCGTGTTTCACATAAATGCATCCTGTTCTCAGGAGCCGACGAGCAGTGCATTTGCACTGGCTCATTCAAATTGAATGTTGGTAAAAGGAGAGTCCTGAGCAAACAGAACAGTCTGGCATCTTTGAAGGCAGGAGCAAGGTTAAGCTATCGGTCGCGTTCTCTGCTGTTTATTAGATGTTATTTGCTGGCCTCAGTGTGCACCCAAGGTACGTTGCAAAGAGGCACCGATGGGGGCGACTGATGCTTGCACGGCACCCATGTAATTTTGCCTGGGCTCTTTTGGTCAATAAAGTTCAAGGCTTCATTTGTGGTTTCACCTGTTGTCTTCAAGCCTGCCAGGGATAATGTTTTGCTGGAAGAGAAAACTCCTCTGGAGAGGCAGTTGGTATTGTATTTTTTGTTGTTCTTCTTCTTTTTCAAGGCTACAGCTTTAACTTTGTCACAGCAAGGGTGAGGAGAGTGAGCCTGTAGAGAGCTTTTCGCAATGTGCTTTTTCAATTAGTTTTAACAGGAGTGAAGCATCACCAGCAGCAGTGCTTGCTTGCTCTCTAGTCATGTGCTGTGGGGAATAAAGACTCTGTAGGGCAGTGAACCCGAACTTGGCCTATTCATCCATACTGCATTGCGTGATTGCATGGAGTGAAGTCAAATGCCACTTGGGGGTGAAGAGCACTCATCATCTTGCATTTCTGCTGGATATATTAGGAAGGACCCTTGACAGAATCCAGTATTTCAAAGGTAAACCATGAAGTGTGTGCTGTGTGTAGGAACATGTAAGCTGAGGGGAGACTGCATGGAGAAAGAGGGAGTTATATTTCACTTTTGGGAGGATGATGTATGTCTTAGATTTTCTTGGTCAATGGATCAGTAGAGAAAGGGAGAGATTTTGTCTTGCTGCTGACTTATAGGCCAGAAGTTACTTTTCCACATGATAACTTTTCTTGTCCCCAAGTACTCAGAACTTTTTATTGTACTGTAACAAAGGTCTTGTTGTACTTACTGTGCTTCTGTCCCTGAAACAACACCCTGTGGTGAAAAGCAAAGTTTTGACCACAGAAATGAATTAGTACATTCTTTGCTGCCTGTATGTTCTTTTAGGGGAAATCTCATCTTAAGAATGCATTTGGTGTTTTGAAGTAGTGGTTCTAATTGTTTACTTTCCCAAAATCTAGTAAGAAATTGCTTTCAGAGACACAAAAGCCCTGCAAAATGGGACTTTTGCCTTAGACTCCTTTCTAAAGATATATAGTTTACCACATTCCTTAGGGGGCAATCTTGAGGAGAGGGTGAAGCTCTAAGTTAAAACATGTCAACCACTTAATGGAATTTAGTACCATCTTTTGTAAATGATTTTTACGTGTGTTAGGTTTAAATCAAGACTCTCTGAAGCAAGCAATATCTTTAGCAATATAAATTCCGTGCAAGTAATTGATGAATTTTGTGACTATAAACTTAACTTGTGCCTGGTAAATCTCTTGTCCACCTCTTTGAGCTCTTTTACATGCTGCATTAAAAATAGAAGGATAGGTTTTAATTAAACTGGGTATTGGATTTGCCCTCAGGAAGCTGAAGTGCAGTTATGTGGACATGTGAGTCCGTAGTTTTCAATACACTTATCATATAAATTGCAATTTAAAAATAAGTCTGCTGCTCTTTAGATCTTCGAGGTATTTTCTTTTATCACCCTGTACAACAGAATCTACTGAATATCTGTTTCAATGACCACTCAATTGAATAGACACATGATAATTTATAATGTTATAAAATATATCTATTATATATATATATATATTTTATTGATATGCTCCCGTGTGTGTGTGTGTGTGTGCGCGCACACACGCGCACATCTTTCAGAGGGCTTTTTCAAACATTAGATTGGGAGCAAGGCAATTTGTCAGCAGCAGAGTTAACAAAACAGAATAAAGCATTCTTGGCATATAAATATTGGCTCTCAAAAAGAAGAGAGATGTTCAAATATGCATCATTCAATGGTATTTCACTTGAGAAACAATGCTGGTGATTACTCAAGGATTCATTATGTCATGAGTGTAGATTGACACATAGATTGATGTTTCAGCACCAAAACCTGTGCATCTGATCTGACAATGAGAAGCTGGGAATAGGGACAAAAATTTTGAGGAGAGAACGCAAAGTCTCTGGGGGAAATCAGAGACTTTTGGAAGTTTTAGCTTCTAATGGATTCCACTCTGGTACTAGGGCTCAACTGTATGGTAACTTGGTAGGAAAAATGATTTTAATTGATAACACATTCTTCAATTGTTCTGAGCCCATAAAAGCATATCTTTTCCACTCTGTTTTGATTATTTAATGTTTTGTTTAAGGTACCAGTTAGGTTCTCCCAAGAAATAATTTTTTGTGAGTTTTTCAAGGTATAAATACTCAGTTTATGGCAAAATGTCAAAGTAAAAAGCAAATGCTTCATAAAATATGTTACTAAAGTTTCAGAAATACAGCTTTGCCGAATGAGTACTGAGTTTAGAAAAGGACAAGCTCAAAGGGCAAAGCAAAAGAGGACTCGTACCAGTTTTTCTTCATTTTCAATTGAAATTGAAGTGTTATTATCTTCTTACCTTGAATTAAAGTATGTACAGCTGCATGACAGTAGAAAAGAGAGAAAATAAGCTGGGCCTTTGTTCCAGAATATTTCAGCTAACTTGGATGAGCAATTTAGTTTCTGTCATGTGAACTATTTTGCTTGAACTAAATCAAGTATCTGTTCCACCCGTGAAAGGTGTCCAGAGCCCCACTGGGACTGCAAGTTGCTGCAATAATCATTTCTTTGAGGACCCGACCTTGCCTTGCCTGTTAAAACACCTGGGAAGAGTTCTGTGATACTGGAAGTCAGAAACGCCTGTGCTTGATTTATTTCCTAACGTGATTGATCAAAGCAATTGTGATATCTTATATTTACGGAGCAGCCTTTTGTGAAGAGCCCGGAGTGATTTTTGGACATTATCTAATTATCAGAACAGCACAGGGAAATAGAGAACTCAGTCTCTCCACTGTACGGTTGAGATGACAGAGAGACAGAGAGGTAAAGCAATTTATCTGAGATGATTCAGAAAAATGCTCACATACATCTAGAAAATGAGCCAAGGTGAGTTATATGGATGAGTCTGGGGGCTTCTGACTCTAAAGCCCAGTTGGCTCTCAGGGTGACCTCCAGAGTCCTCAGCCAAAGAGGAACATATTCTATACAAACTTTAAGGACCCCATCCCAACAATTTGTGGTTATACGATTCCAGTGATCTGTCTGACATCTGTGATGATCAACTGGACTGAAAGCAATGAAAGACATGCCTGTGGGCTGCAAAACTGGGGTCACAGATTTAGTGAATGTCACTGGAGGTCTTCACAGCCTATACAGAAAGCAACAGGCCATATGATTTCCTCAGGTTTAGACTTGAAAAATATTTCAACCCTATCCAGAGGCCTGTGAACTGTAGAGGAGAGAATCAGGATGGTTTCTCACCCTTGATATAGGAACTATGAAACTGACTGTAAGGAAACATGCTTTATTCAGTGTTTCAACTTTTATGTATTAAGGCAGGCCAAGTTTGCTCAAAGTTGATTAAAATTATTAAGAAATTAGGCAAAAGTGTTCTTATAACTCATCAAACGTTATTCTCTTTCCTCTACTTTATTAAGTGGTTTATTATTTTTTTTTTGTAAGAAATTGTGTCCTAGTTACAAGAATATGATTTCACATACAGTTAGCAAATATATACCAAAGTAGTTGCATCTTAGCATCTTATTTAGATTCACACGCAGTTGGATGGCAAGCAGGACTTTCCAGAAGACCACTACAAATTGACACTGTTCTGGCTATGGTCAAATTATAAATGGACTGCTGACATGATAATCCAGAGATAGAGTCTCAGCAGATGGATCCTAGAAGGAAGATCTGCAAAATGGAGTAACTGTACCAGGGGATGAGGATAGATAATCCATAAGAAGGTCTTCACCCATGGCCTGGAACCCAGTGGTGTGCTCATGTGCTGCCTCTGAATCTGAACAGGTGGGGAAGCATGCTCAGAGGAAGGCAACATAGAAACAGAGCCACAGGGGAGAGTGGACCAGGCTTGAGACTTTCAGAGAAGGAGGAAAGACCAAAGGACTGGAGAAGAGCAAGAAGACCTGGTGGAGAATGAAGGAGCCCAAAGAACCCCTACAGACACAGGTGCTGAGACTCAGGGACAGAAACACAGAGTCTAGTGGTGAAGGCAGCTCTTTGCACCCAAGTAGAAAGGATGATGTGAGACAAGAGAATTTCAGTGAGCAGAATATAAAACTCCCTAATTAGTCAGTTTTAAAGACTGCAAGAGGTACATAGGAGAAATGGATAAGAGAGAAAGGACCCTCTTTTCCAGTGAACATGGGTGCTGAGAAACACAGGGGATAGGAAAAATGGGGTGACCCAGAAATAGAGGACAGAGATCCAAAGGATTGCCGGGCAGAGGGGTATGATACTGGCAGGGCAGGGAAGTGGAGAGGGCTGAGAGGAAATGCTGTGAGTGCCCACTGTAGATTGCATACTTGGGGATGCTGTGACCCAGAGAAGCTGGGAGCTTTTCTGACCTACACTTGGTGACTCTCCTAGCATAGCATAGCAAGCAATAATTGTTTGATGAACAAAAGCAAAACTCTGTGCTTGGTGCTGCTTACATATGATGGCCCATCCTCCTTTCTAGGGCAGTCCTCAGGACTATTGAGGAATGTGGGGAATGACTTGCCACAGCATCCCCAATTTTAAAATTGTGCCCACTGCCCAGCCCCAGCATCCCCTGGCTATCTCTCAGCCTTGCCTTAATCAGAAGCACTCACCACCAGTTGACATACTATATGTGTTAACTGTTTGTTAAACATTAGAATGGAGGTTCCCTCCTGGTAGCAATTGTCTATCTTGTACACTGCTTTCTCCCCAGAGCCCAAAACAGGGTTGTAAACATAATAGGGACTCAGAAAACGTTTGTTGGATGAATGACTTTCTCCTAATTCATCTTGTTTATAGCCCTTCTCTGGAACTTTTCCCATAGGGCTGGTATTACTTATATTCTGTGCTCTAACCCCTGCCCCAAACAGGGGCAGCAAATTATGTCGTGCTAGTTTTTAAAAATGCTCAGCGAGTAGGATGACTCCTTACATCTGTGGAGGTACTTAATACCTATTTACAAAACTGAGATTATTCCAAAAAATATATAGGGCATGATTTCCATCCTTAAAACTTAAAATGTTATAGTCAGACTCACTTAGAGTATAGCACATAGACAGAAAATTCCCTAATACTAATATATTTATTTTTTTATTATTATTATACTTTAAGTTCTAGGGTACATGTGCATAACGTGCAGGTTTGTTACATATGTATACTTGTGCCATGTTGGTGTGCTGCACCCATCAACTCGTCAGCACCCATCAATTCATCATTTATATCAGGTATAACTCCC
>NC_045456.1:11147740-11260556 GCF_002776525.5 Piliocolobus tephrosceles | reverse complement strand
GTATTTTTAGTAGAGACGGGGTTTCACTGTGTTAGCCAGGATGGTCTTGATCTCCTGACCTCATGATCCACCCGCCTCGGCCTCCCAAAGTGCTGTAATTACAGGCGTGAGCCACTATGCCCGGCCCATTAATATAAAATTTAAGGCCGGATGTGGTGGCTCATGCCTATAATCCCAGCAGTTTGGGCGGCCAAGGTGGGTGAATCACTTGAGCCCAGGAGTTCAAGACCAGCCTGGCCAACATGGAGAAACCATATCTCAACAAAAAACTTCAAGAATTAGCCAGGTGTGATAGCCTGCACTTGTAATCCCAGCTCCCTGGGAGGTTGAATTGGGAAGATCACTTGAGCCCAGGAGATTGAGGCTGCAGTGAACTGTGATCGCACCACTGTACTCCAACCTGAGCGACAGAGGAAGACCCTTTCTCAAAAGAAAAAAAGAATTTAAAATAATGGAATGTTAGACCTGGATGAAGCCTTGTTAACTGTCTGGCAGACTGCTGTATCCCTTGACAAGGAGGAAAGAGATCAGGAGCTTTATCCAGAGTCATAGGAAGAGGTCACTGGATCTCTCTACTCTGTGCCCTTTTTCACAATGGGATGTTTTTCTAGAATTAGTTGCAAAGAGTATTACAGGAAAACAAGGTTATACCTTCAGATAAATTTAGAAAATGCAAGGGTAAACAAAAATAAGTAGGTATGTTTGCCAAAGGACATCCTAGAGTTTTACATATATTGAGTACCTCTCTAAGAAGGAGATGTAATGCATGGCTCCTCTAAAAATTATTAATTAGGAAATAATTTATTATATGCACTAGTGTTCCACAGAATATAATTTGAAAAGAGGCTGTGCCACTTCTTCCAACCTATTTAATTGATAGAAATTAAGCAGCAGGCCTGCTCAGATTTCAGAGGGACTTTTAGGTAGACTTTAGATGGCTGATATCTTTATTTTTTCCCCATATCTTTTGAGAAAGCTATCCAGAGGAGTTTGATTCTTTATGTTCTGTTTCTCATGGTATGCTTCCCAATTGTAAATCAAGGTTTCAGAGTTATTCCTGTGACAAGTCTTGCAGAAACAGGTATGGAAGCACAGTACGGTGGAAAGACACTGGGCTAGAAGTCGGAGGGTGGTGCCTTGGCCAATCAGCTAATATCCATTGGTTATCAGTGAAATTGGATATGACCTGAATGGCCTTAAGTGCAGAATTTCAGTGTAATCACATGAGATTGTGGGGCTAGGCAGTCTAAAGAGCGCACTAAGAAATTCTGTGTTTCCCATCATGTCTACGCGATGGAACCTTAGAGCAGATTGGTGTAGAGAGGCCAAGTCCCTTTCTGACCTGCTGCCTATGATCCCACCCTGCTGAGAATATAGATCTTATTCAGCAATACCAAGGGACAAGGTCAGTCCTTCAGTTACTCCGTATAATTGTCACAAGGTCAGTAATTAAGTGGACTTGAATTTATAATAAAATCATTCCCGAGTGGAAACGCCAATCAACAAAAGGTTGCCCTTTACACATTGAGTCTTAAAGAGGGAACTGAACAACACCAAAAATTGCATATTTCACAAATATGTTTAAAACAAGAGCCTTTGGTGAATTTTAAGGAAAGTATATTAACATGTAATTAAAAACAATGAAAAAGGAGAATCAAAGAGTTTCTAAGAATAATTTAGATTGTCACTGAGCAAAATGGTAGATAAGAACGTGCACCTTAACCCACAAATAAAGCAGTCCAAAGAGAAAGAGGGAATCTTGTCTGAAAAAGCTGTTTGGAGGAGTTTAAGATAGTGCTTTGTTTTCCTCACAGTAAGTTTCCTGCTAATTGCAATGCAAGGCCTTTAAAATCATTCCTTTGACAGTCCTCTCAGACATTTGGAATGTGCACAAATAAGTAGAACTCTGCTTTCAGGTGAGCTTTGAGATTACCCATCTCTTGCTTCTCTTCACCGAACTTGAAGATTTTCAAGTTTCCCAGGATTAAAACCTTACTTAGGAAATCACATAAAAAACACCCCGATCTGCCTCATAATTGGAAACAAATCCCAGCACTTCAGAGTGAAACCAGGTGTTCAGAGTTAAATCTCATAACATCTGGAAGGAGCTCAGTGCAGCTGAAATTTCCACCAAGTGAAATGACTCTCAAATGATGAGGTACAAAGCAACAACCTATTTCTGTGGAAAATTACATGATAGAGAAAAGCTTGGGAGAGTTGGCACCCAAATATAGACTAAATGGTTTATGCAGTGGGTGAACAGAGGAAAATTTATGAGCAGCCAAGGATGAAAGTATGTGGATGGATTGATTAGGAGGGACTTTTTCTAATTTTTGTGGTTCAGCCTTGAATTTGATAGATGAGATCCTCAAAGCATTCTAGGGTCTATCTAACCCTCTCAGAGTTTGTACGTCATGACTGACTGCTTGTTCAATCGGTACACTCTTTGCCTATTCCGTTTGCTTCCAGGAAATAAAAGAACCAGAATGAATTATCTGCTCTTCTGCTTGTTTTACCGTAGCCGATTCATCATCATCTTTGCATGAAAATGCCTAAGCAGTTCTTGTGTGTTTACCTAATATGTCACTGGCTACAAAGAGGTTGGCAGTGGATGATAGAAAAAAGAGGTGCAGCTTGAAGGACAAAGGCTTTTCATCAGGAGTAACAAGTGGAGATGATGATAAATATATAAAATGGCAAGAATTTGTCATCATCAAAGGAGATTGTAATAAAGAGATCTAGCTAGTCTTATGGGGCAGGGTGGGGGCTAGGCAGAGAGGCTGACCCTAAAGAATTTGTTTTTTATTCTCATCCATATCAGAAGAAAAACATTTGCTGAACAGTTAGTAGTTATACTAAAAAGAAATCAAAGTATGCAATTATTGGCAAACAAAACATAAAGGAAAGCTTTTTTAAATGTTATTGAAGGCTGTTTTTCTTTACTGTATTTAGTTTTAACTTCGTGTTCATGGGTTGCTCTATTCTTTGAATTACTGAGTTAAGAAATCTTAAAACAATAGGGAAGCCATCCTTTCTTTGTCTCTGAGATGAATGTCTAATGTTTAATGATATTAGGAAGCTTTGTAACAAAATTTGCAAATGAAACCTTCATAAATATTTTTCACTGTTTTGGATCCCACGAACATTCTCAGGGGCACAGATATGTTAAAGTCGTGTTAACGCTGTTTCAGGCAAACCTGGTAATTAGAGGCTGTTTATTTCTATTTTACGGCATTAAATCTAAGCCTCTAAGAAATTCTAAGACAGATTAAATAATGTCAAAGCAACTGCCTGAAAGATGCTCAATGGAACACTAGTCTTATTGATTACAGAGTGAAATGAATCTCACTCAGAGGCAGAAGAAAACTTATGTCGATGAAGAAAGCTTTTTAATAAGGTGTCACGATTGAAGAGAGAAGTTGAAATCAGGTCAGTAAGAAATGCATAATTAAAATGAATTAATCATGGATCAACATCTTGCTGGTAATCCCTCCTGTAGACGAGATTTAATAAAAATTATATTAATAATGCAATTTCTTAAATTGACATATGGGTATCATGTTAGGGACTTTTTTTTTTTTTTTTTTTTTTCTGGTAAGTCTCTGAGGACTAGATGAGCAGGATGGGATATAAGACAAATTCTGAAATCCTAAAGTACTTTTTACCCCTTCTCTCCCTTCCATTCTTTCTCAGGCATACAATAGATTTGTCTTGGTTGTGGTCTTAGCACATCTGAGAGCCAGTATCCATGTCTGTGAGTGGTGTAATTGGCCACTGACCACCTCAGTTACCACTGTGGCAGTTCTTCCTTTGCTAGCCTTACCTCCAGGATATGGAAATCTTTAAAAAAATCTAGTAGTATAGTTATATAGCAAAATACTATACAGTGATGCCAAGAATGAACTACTGTTTTATATATATATACACACACACATATACATATATACATATACACACACACTCTGCATGATTCAATTTATATTAAGATCAATAAGAGGTATAATTTATCTACGGTGACAGAAGTCAGAATAATGAAAACTTCTGGGGAGAACTGGGCATTCACTGGGAAGGCATATGAGGGAAACTTCTGGGTGCTGAATATGTTCTATATCTTGGCAAGAGTGTTAGTTACAAGGGTCTATACATATGTAAAAAGTCACTGAGCTATACACTTACGATTTATGTATGTCATTGTATATACTAGATTTTAATTCAAAAGTTTTAAAATATCAATTCACATTTTTAGATGCAAGATATATTCTTAACAAAACTAAAAATAGGCCAGGTGCTGTGGCTCACACCTGTAATCCCAGCACTTTGGGAGGCCAAGGTGGGCAGATCACGAGGTCAGGAGTTCAAGACCAGCCTGACCAATATGGTGAAACTCCGTCTCTACTAAAAATACAAAAATTAGCTGGGCATGGTGGCGTGCACCTGTAGTCCCAGCTGCTCAGGAGGCTGAGACAGGAGAATTGCTTGAACCCAGGAGGCGGAGGTTGCAGTGAGCCAAGATCGTGCCACTGCACTCCGGCCTAGGCAACAGAGTGAGACTCCATCTCAAAAAATTAAAAAAAAAAAAAAAACTAAAAATAAAATATCTATATGATCTAGCAGTCCCACTCCCACTTCTTTTGGGTATTTGCCCAAAAGATCTTAAATCACTTTGTTGAAGAGATGCCTGCACTCCCATGTTCATTGCAGCACTATTCACAATAGACATGTTATGGAATCAACCTATGTGTCTATCAATGGATGAATGGATAAAGAAAATGTGATATATATACACAATGGAATACTATTCAGCCTTTAAAAAAGAAGAAAATCCTGTCATTTTTGACAACATGGATGGAATTGGAGAACATTATGCTAAGAGAAATAAGCCAGGTACAGCAAGACAAATACCACGTCTTCACTTACATGTGGAATCTAAAACAACTGAATTCATAGAAGCAGAGTAGAATGGTGATTACAGGGGCTGAGAGGCAGGAGGAACAGGGAGATGTTAGTCAAAGGGTACAAAATCTCAGACACAAGGAATAAGTTATTTTGTGAGATCGATTGCACCGTGTGGTGAATATAGTTAATAATAGTGTATCATACATTTCAAAATTGCTGAGAGTGGCTGGGCGCAGTGGATCACGCCTGTAATCCCAGCACTTTGGGAGGCTGAGGTGGGAAGATCACTTCAGGTCAGGAGTTCGAGACCAACCTGACCAACATGGTGAAACCCTGTCTCTACTAAAAATACAAAAAATTAGCCACACGCGGTGGTGCATGCCTGTGATCACAGCCACTTGGGAGACCGAGGCAGGAGAATCACTTGAACCTGGGAGGCGGAAATTGCAGTGAGCCGAGATCTCACCACTGCACTCTAGCCTGGGTGACAGAATGAGATCCGTCTCAAAATAAAATAAAACAAAACAAAACAAAAACAACAACAAAAAATAATTGCTGAGAGAAATTTCAAATATTCTCACAGCAAAAATGATAAGTATTTAAGGTAATGGATATGTTAATTAGCTTGATTTAATTATTCCACATTATATTCATAAATATAACATGTTATATCCCATAAATATATACAATTAAAAATGGTCAATTTATGATTAAAAATGAAAAAGATGCATTGTAGTGAACGTATAGAAGAGTTTACTTTTCAAACAAGAAAGGATCACTGAATTGTAAATACTATTATTTTGTGTAATTAACAATCGTAGCAGAGACCCTTGCTAAATACTTAACATGTGCTGGGCACTATCCCGTATGTTTCCTCATTTATTTCTCCGGAAGTCTTGCAAGATAAACAATAGCATTCCCATCTTCTAGATTTCCACCAAGAATAGTTTGTCTTTTGATGTTATGTAGCTAGTAAGTGTGGCTGTGCTGAGATTTAACCCTAGCTTCATCTGACTCCACTTCCATTAGGGGATCTAATGAAACTGTGACTGCAGTAGAAGGCAAATTGAAAATAGAGTCTGATGAATCACTAATTTTGCTTGTTGTAGTTTCTAGTCTTTCTAGAATAGTTCTAATGCAGTTAACATGAATACCAGGCTGCAATGTTGAACTTCAGCTTTGTGATGGAAGAATAAAGTCATGAAGGGAATCAAAAGTAGGTTACCAAAACTTGCAGGCATTGTGGTTTTATTTATTTTCAGTCTGAGGAGAGAACTTGTCAATGGCATAAAGGAGAGAGTATGAATTTCAAAAAGAAAAGAAAAAAAATCTATGAAATATAAGTTAAATAATTTGTAAGTATTGCAGATATGAAGTTTTTCTCTTTACTTGGTCATGATCCCTTTTAACCAGCTCCAGTTTATACCAAATATTTATTTGTGAGATGATCATTTTTGTTGTCAGTTCTTTGCCTTTAACAAAACATAAGATTTTTGCTCAGTGTGTAATAATCTGCATTACTTGTGCTCTCCAGAATACTTGATGTACTTAGATGGTGCAACAAAATATGTTAACTTCATTATGAGTCATTTTCTCCATCACCCTTGAATGGCAAAATAGTGGAATGAGACTGAGTTCTTAGCAATCACATTTGGGACCTTCTTATTGCAGAGAAGGCTAGAAATTGATGCCCCCAAAGATACAGTACTTTGTTTATGGCTATATTGCTCAATTGTAATGACACAAAATCTGACATTACCTTATGGTGTTTGTCACTTTTTTTCTGTACTGTGGTGAGTCACTCCATCGATATGGCCAATTTTTAGGGTCCAGTAGCTAAGTCTTATATATCTTTCCGAAATCCTCTCCTAATTTTCTTTCTGCTCACAGAATTCTGATGTCAATGTAGTGGCTCAAGAGGTACTTTAAAATGTAATCAGGAGAGTGTTGATGTAAATCATCTATTAAATTCATTCCCCCTTATGTCTCAACGACATCATTGTTGTTCAATAATCTCTGAGGTTTTCAGATCCACATGGGAAGCAGTATTGGTACTTCACAGAGTCAGTCCTTTGGAATAGAAGACCTTTAAAAGATGTACAATCCAAACCCTTTATCTTAAAGCTAAGGCCCTTTTAAACATGGGATCATAAACTTCTTGCAGAACACTTATCAAGAGAAACATTTAGAATTCTTTTCGTAAGGAAAATATTCAAGAGAATAATATGCTTACTAAAGAGTCATTACTTCCCACCCACCCCCATCTCCTTATTAACGTGATTGAAATGGGGAAGGGGAGAGGAGAATAACACAAATCAGACGCCTGACATTTAAGATGTTTTTGTTGTCAAGAAAATAATAGCTTCTCCAGGGGCAATGTCCCAGGCAGAAGTTAATGCTACCTACAGACATCTATGAAAAATGAGACCACAGCATGATGCACTGTACTTTCAGAACTCATCGGCTTTCAGTGATGACTGTAAGTAAATTAGAAAAGGAGCCTTTCTGGTGATTATTTAGATTTGCTCACCCTCGCTGGGACATTAGTCTCTCAATACTGCTCCTTGTAGAATCATAGCATTTGAGAGGCAGGAGAGCCTTTAGAAGTCATTTGGTATCTGGTCCTCATTTTAAAAATGAGGAAACTGAGCTACAAAGAGGTGAAGTAACTGACTAGCTGGTGCAGAGCTCACTGGGAAGCTACGTGACTTCTGCATCAGGGCTCTGTCCTCACTGATGTCACTTTGCCATGTGCTGAAAATATCTGGAGCTACCTAGGTGAGCTCCTCAGGGTTAAGGAGCATCTGGACAGAGCAGGAACACAGCGGCCTCACCCGCTGTCAAGATGCAAAACTAACATTTCTGGCTACAAGGAGTATTAACTTTAGGCTTGGTGAGTCCTGACCACTGCCTCTTATCCTAGTGTTCCAGCTGCATGAATGTCCCAAGTAAGGTCTTAGTAGACTTTAGGTCAGCTTTGTCAAACAAAACTTTGTGCTGTGATGGAATCCCATGCTAATAGCTACATGTAGCTGTTGAGTGCTTGAAATCGATAGAGCTGTGCAACTGATGAACTAAAGTTCTAATTTTTTTTTTCTTTTTCTTTTTTTTTTTTTTTCGAGACGCAGTCTCGTTCTGTCACCCAGGCTGCAGTGCAGTGGCGCAATCTTGGCTCACTGCAACCTCTGGCCCCACTCCCCCAGGTTCAAGAGATTCTCCTGCCTCAGCCTCCTGAGTAGCTAGGACTACAGGCGAGCGCCACCATGCCCGGCTAATTTTTGTATTTTTGGTAGAGACGGGGTTTCACCATGTTGGCCAGGTTGGTCTCGAATTCCTGACCTCAAGCAATCTGCCTGCCTCGACCTCCCAAAGTGTTGGGATTACAAGCGTGAGCCACCACGCCCAGCCAATTTTATTTAACCTTAATTAATTTAAATTTAGGATGGGTGCAGTGACTCACGCCTGTAATCCCAGCACTTTGGGAGGCTGAGGTAGGCAGATCACCTGAGGTCAGGAGTTCGAGACCAGCCTGGCCAACATGGTGAAACCCCATCTCTACAAAAAAAAATTTAAAAATTAGCCAGACATGGTGGTGCTTGCCTGTAGTCCCAACTACGTGGGAGGCTAAGGCAGGAGAATTGCTTGAACTCAGGAGGCAGAGGTTGCCATGAGCTGAGATCACGCCACTGTACCCCAACTTGGGTGACAGAGTGAGACTTTGTCTCAGAAGGAAAAAAAATAAATAAAAGGAGCCACATGTGACTAATGGCTACCATCTTTGACAGACCTTCTTCCTTCCTTCCTTCCTATGTCTGTGATTTTTTTTTTTTTTTTTTGAGACGGAGTCTCACTCTGTTGCCCAGGCTGGAGTGCAGTGGCCGGATCTCAGCTCACTGCAAGCTCCGCCTCCCGGGTTTACGCCATTCTCCTGCCTCAGCCTCCCAAGTAGCTGGGACTACAGGCGCCTGCCACCTCGCCCAGCTAGTTTTTTGTATTTTTTAGTAGAGACGGGGTTTCACCGTGTTAGCCAGGATGGTCTCGATCTCCTGACCTCGTGATCCACCCGTCTCGGCCTCCCTAAGTGCTGGGATTACAGGCTTGAGCCACCCACCGCGCCTGGCCCCATCTGTGAATTTTCAACTCAGGTCTAAGTGTCTGCATTCTTTTCTTTCTGCTTCCCATATCCTAGAGATAAGACCATCCCTATTTAATCAAAACTAAGTCTAGATACAGTAAAAATATTTTAAATTATTTTTGATTCCACTTCAGTGTACACTTGCTTCATTTTTGAAAGTAACAAACTTAGTGAGCCACAATCACACCACTGCACTCCAGCCTGGGCGACAAGAGTGAAACTCCGTTTCAAGAAAAAGAAAAAAAGAGAAAGAAAAGAAAGTAACAAACTTAGGAGTTCATGCATAAGAAGGGAACAAGTTGCATCAATGGATTTGAAGGGCAGGGACTGCAAATCCAGTTTAGAAATGTTAGAACTATCTTCTTTGTGTCTTCTACCTCTATCCTTCTGTGCTTTGATTTCTCCACTTCTTAAGAAGAAATAAAGTACTACTAGTAGAATTACCAGATTCAGCAAATAAAAATACAGGATGACTTGCATGTTTGTATGAAATTCAAATTTAACTGGGTGTTCTGTATTTTATCTGGCAACCCTATTAATCTATTCTTAAGATACCCATTCTACCCCTTTTTAATTCTGTTACTTCAGGGAGAAAGAACAGAAAAAAAAATTCTTAGATATATTTTCATCATCTTTTGTCTTTTATTTCTATTTCCCTAATAGAAGTTTTGTGACCACAGAGGTAATTTTTAAAAAGATGATACATTATTAATCTAAATTAAGATAGGCTTGGCTTATCTTGCCCTCTGGGTTGGAAAACAATTAAGTTGGTATTGAACTGAAGTGTAAAGAACTGTAAATTTCTAAAGAGTCATTATATTCCACTAATGTTCTTTCTAAATGGGTTATTTGTACAGAGGCCCCATTTTTAAATAACCAAATCATTGATCTGTTTTTAAAGCAAGAGCGGTTTTGTTGTTGCTGCTGCTTTTAGAACAAATATACCTGGATTTTCAGGACAATGACAGAAGATATTGTCTTTTGACCAATGTCTGTCTCAAAAAAAATTGGGAATTTGTACATATTTTTTTCTCAAGTAATCCATTTGTCAAGATAGCATTTTCACCTGTGAAGGAGTACAAGGTAATAAAATATTTCTCTTCAGACCTACTCAGATGCATTTTTAAAAATAAGAGCTTTTAGAGAAAATCTTAGACACTTAACTACTTATGAAAGATGGAAACCTGCAGGCATTCTGTAAAACTTGAAGTTAAATCACCATATATGGGTGATAATAAGAATAGGCAATAGTGTTGACATCAATGTGCAAATGTCATGACTTATTTTGCCATCACTGAGTGATAGCTGTCACAATTAGAAGTAACAACATTTTAAAGAGGAAATCATCACAGTGGAATCCTAGAATTCCAGGGTTAGAAGGGACCGTATATCTCCGTGCTGAAGCTGAGAGATAGTGAAATGAAGGAATTTAAGTTAGTATTTAAGATGATGAAACAGAATAGTGGCTCCTCTTGAAAGTCAAATGAAATTTGTTTTGACTTTCACCCTGTAATCTCTTTTTCCCCTCTCATGAAGTTTTCACTTCTTATTCAGGTAATCTTGTAGTTGCATTTTCAGACAAAATTTTAAAATATAGTTCCTAATACATTTTTTAAAAGGTCTTATCTGCTATTTCCTGGCCTTTTTGACAATTGAAGAATTATACTGCAGACAAACACTGGGTGTTAGTGATGATAATTCTCTCCCTGTCTTTCTCATTTATTTGTATATTCATTCGTTCTTTCCTCCTTTTCTCCCTTTCTTCACCCGCCTCCCTCCCTTCTCTTTTTTTCTTTTTTTTCTTCCTTCCTTCTTACTTCCTCTGGCATGGCAGTGAAAAAAGTCGTTTATCTATAAAGTATAACATAGAACAGCCTAGAAGAGTTGCAATGCATTTGTTGTTTTTATCCCCATATTTGGATCTGTGTTCTGACAGAATACACTGATCTTCAGCAGATATGGAGTATAGAGTACCTGTTTGTAAAGATTCAGGGGACAGGATAGATAATGTTGCACACAGGACTTGTATTTGGGTCACAAGTGCTGACATAAAGATGACTGAGACTTTCAGGTAGGCCACGTGCTCCCAGTGTGTAGTTGGTTGGCATTTCCAGGACTCAGAAAAGCCTGAATCCAGCTTGCCACATCTGAAGCATGAATTTTCCGACTTATCTGGCTGTGTTGACAAATTTAACTACCAGACATCTGTTGGTGTAGGTGTTGGGCACTGACCAATAACAATTATAGTCTCCAACTGCTTGTATGAGGCATAATGTAGAATTGGTTAAGCTCTGTTCACAAGCACACGGGCAGATTACAGTCCCAGAAGGCTTCTCTGGGGCACTGGGGAATTGTGAACTGTAAGGCAACTAGGCCTCTAATAAAACCCTTCCAACGGGGCTGCCTTAGCTTTGAGAATGAAAAGAAATTTTGTTGAAGATATGAAAGCCATTAAGTTGGTACCTTACATGGTTTTTGTTTTTTAACTGCAAAGATGGTGATATGAACTATTACAACTAGCAAAGTTTTCACAACATTAATGGGCAATTTATTTCCAGTTACTCATCTAATTAAGGATTAATTTTATAATTTTTACAACGTCATATGGATGTTATTAATAGCAGTTTCATTAACAATACCTGGAAAATATAAAATTTTCATCTATTCACTCTTTTTTTGATACAATTTCTCTTGAGAGTTATTTGGGGCTCTTGAGCCCTTTCTTTGACTTGCCTATTATTTGGCTACATATTTTACTAAATATCTACACTAAACTTAATATTGGTTTAAACCTGGAGCAATGATGACTGTGCTTTGGAAGAATACAATTTTTTTAACTTGTATATTTGCATTTATTTTATGCTAAATATATTCCCATGCTGTAAATTTTTGTTTCTTGAGTTTCTTCTAGGGTGCTTTTTTTTTCCCTGTGGAATCAGTAAAGGTCATCTGGATGTGGCAGGAAGAGCTCATGTTTGGTTAATCTGACCGTGAGCTCCATAAATCCATTGGCACCTCTTGGGTTCTTTGTTCACCTGAATGTGCTCAATGACCAGAGAATTTACATCTAAACCCTCAAGTTCAACACTATTCTCTGCATTTTTAAGCATGTGCAGCAAAAATTCAGCACCTTTTTTAGGCCAGCTTGGTAGCTTTCCATATATGCATCCCCTTGATGGCCTGGGCAATTTCACAGATGTTCTTAGTGTGAACACAAAGATTTGAACCTCTTGATTTGCATGGCTTTGTGGTCTTTTCTGGGTCAAGTGAATAGTGAACCATTTTTTATAGATCAGGCTGCTTAGGGGAAGAGCAAGAATAAAACGTGAGAGATTTGACTGAGGTGTAGAATTTGAGAGTTCCTTGAAGTTGTTTTCAATTCTACTTCACTATTAGTGTTTTGGTACATTTCCTGACTTTCTTTTTCTACGTAGGTTAGGAGATTTAAAAAAATTTTTAATCATCCTCAAACCATAAATATAATTTTGTTTTCTGCATTTGAAGTTAACATTTGATTGTAAGCATTTTATGTCACTGTATTCTCTTTAAAAGCACATTTTATAATGATTGTTATCCCATTAATGAATGTTCCATGTTTTGTTTAATCATTAACTTATAGGTGAATATTTAGGTTTCTTCCAAATCTTTGCTCTTATATAAAATACTTGAATGAGGTATATCTGTGTGTACAATTAAATGTTTTGGAGGGTGAGAGATAAATTCGTGAAATAGTACTGGATCAAAAACGTATAAACATTTTTAGGATTTAAATACATCTATACATACATACATAGGCACATATACATATATCTACATGTTTGTGTGTCGGTGTCAAGTTATTTTGCAACAGGTTGCCATACTTTCACTAAAATTGATTTGTAAGCAATTTTTAATACCTCCTTGCCAGCACTGCATTTTTTCTATCTTTGCTAATTTAAAAAGAAAATTGATTAGCTCATTGCAATGCACATTCCTTTTATTACCAATATAAATATAATCCTTAAATTTGGTGATTTATTTTCATTCTACTTAAATCATCCTCGGTGGGACTTGTGATGATGTTCATAAACTAATCAAGACTTATTTCCCAGGGACTGAGGAGGCCGGCCCAATGCTGGCTCTCAGGAGTTCACATATGCATCAAAGAGCTCAAGTGAGACAGCCCTAGTAAGCATTCCTCTGAACCCCTTGGTTTTAAGAGATGGACTGTCGCTTGGTTCTTCACCCTGACACAACCAAACTCATCATCCTAAAGAAGGGGTAGGATCTGAGTGAGCATACCATGACCCCCAGACTTGCATAACAGGCCTCTAAACCTAGAATACCAAGAGTGAAGGATGAGCAATGTTTACAGAACATTATTTTTTAAAAAATACACATTTATAAACACATTCACATCCCTCAGAACTAGCCTTCTATGGAATGCTTTCTGAGAAATTTAATTGTGTAACAACAATCAATTAAAGTGTTTGTGTTGTTAAAGCAATGTGAGTAAAGGAAGAAAATCAACTGCAGCTATCAAGTGATGAGCATGCTAAATTGATTTGAAATTACAAAGCAAGAGTAGATTTCAGTCCTTTAGACAATTTTGGAAAATGGATAGAGAGGTCAGGTTTTTATTGTAGCAAGGATATGAAAAAAACCTTGTCTCAGAATGATGGATGCTTTTGTTGGTTTCTTTGAATGTCTTAAGTACTTAAGTGCTCTGGTTATGTCTTGGCAGGCAGACTTAAGTGGCCATAGGCAAACAGGAGAGACATCAGGGGCCTCAGCCTCTCTCCTTCCTCTTCTTTTCTGTATCTGACCCCATGGTCATTCTGCAGTGTCCCTTTAATGTGGACTGGATAATGTGAATTTTTCCAGAAAAGCCGCAAGCCCTGTCTAAATGGCTGGCAGCGTGGTTGCTATTCACAATCATAACATAATGTAATAAGATGTAAACCACACGAGGGCAAGGGATTTTGTCTGTTTTATTCTCTGCTACATCCCCAGGAACTAGAGCAACACCAAGATCAATAAAAATTTGTTGAAGATGTTTAACAGAACTGTTTACTTCTTGGCAGTAGGAGATGAGAGCCCCCAGAACCATCATTTGTTGATGATTCTCCTATCACTGGGGGTTCTTTCTCCTTACAAGTTAGGTAACCTTGGGGAGCACACCTTTGATTTGACCACTTTGGAAACTAACCTACTTTTAATTAATGTACTGAGTGGGCACCAGTTCTGGAACTGAACTTTCTCAAAATTAAAACCTGAGGGAAGTTACATTGTACATTTACCTCTGTCATGGTTTAGTAACGAAGAAGATGGAGTGAGTTTGAGGGTTTTTTGTTCTGATTTTTGAAATCTGATTTAATTTTGTGTGCCAGAATTAACTAAAAACATAATTCTCGAAATACTGGCAATCCCTTTGGAGAGCCTTTGATATAACCAATGTTGTATAAAGTAAAAGGCCATTTAGAAGGATTCCATGCCATCTAAGAAATTCAATGCTTGCTCCTTCCCATGAGTTCCAGGGAAGAGAGGAAGCAAGTGTATGTAAGTGTGGGAGGGTGTGGCAAGAATCATTATTAGCTTTCAGATACTGCATGGTTCTAGGTTCTGGGTGAGGAGTTTCACATACTAAAGTTATAGTTTTTGTGCTTCCTGGACTTAGAGAAGTGGTAAGGTTCATTTGGAGGATGAACATCAAAATTATGGGGCCATATAGTCATGTCAGATGGTCCTAAAATGCCAGCTTCTCCTTGTTACCGTCAGACAAGTTGCAGAACGCTTTTGGCTTATAAAAAATTATCAAGGCGGGGGATTATTTCCAAGCAAGGGGTAAAATGAAATCCATCCAAAAAAATTAATGTTGCCTAGTCGTAACAACTACTTTGCAAGGAAATCTGCAGTTACGTTTTAGGCTATAATTGTTTTGTATGGGATGACTATGATTTGTTTTCATCATTCGTGGCATGAATGTTCTGTGTTTTTCAGTCTTCTCTGTGACGGCTAGTTTAGACATATCTGTGGACCATCTTCAAAGTTGTATCAGTCCCTTTTTTAAAAATTCCTGTTTCCTGTTCTATATCCAGGGCAGTAAAATGAGCACTAAACTAGTAGTCTTACTGGGAGCAAGGCTCAGCCTCTCAGAGGATCCCGTTTCCTCAAACTCCCTTCACCTGGCTAACTGGTTTGCAGCCTCCATGTCTCAGTGCACATAGCACTGAGGATTGTTCATGTCTTTACTTTAGTGCTGATTGTGTTGTGTGCTTGTTGTGTCACCATCCAAGCAGTGAGCTCTGTGAAGAAAGACAGGTTCATGTCTACCTTGTTTACTGGGGTATATTTGTACTTAAGGCAGTTCCAGGCACAGAGTAGTTCGACGTGGATGTAGATATATGTAGCTATAGATATTAGTGTAGATATAGATGTAGATGTGGGTGTGGATATAGAGATAGAGATGTAGATACAGTTGTAGATATTCGATATACAACTGACCCTTGAACAATGCAGAAGTTAGAGGCACTGACCCTCATGCAGTAGAAAGTTTGTTATACCGTTTGACGCCCTCAAAACTTAAATACTAATTGCCTACTGTTGACTGAAAGCCTTACCAGTAACATAAACTGTCAATTAACACATATTTTGCATGTTATATGTATTATATATTGTATTCTTACAAAAAAGTAAGCTAGGAAAAAAGAAAATGTTATTAAAATCATAAGGAAGGAAAAATATATTTACTATTCATTAAGTGGAAGTAGATTATCATAAAGGTCTTCATCCTCATCATCTTCACATTGAGTGGCTGAGGAGGAGGAAGAGAAGGGGTTGGTTTGGCTGTCTCAGGGGTGCCAGAGGCAGAAGAAAATTCATATATAAGTGGACCCTCACAGTTCAAACCCATATTGTTCAAGGGTCAACTTTATTCCAAATATTTATGCTATAACATTACACTTTAATAGAAAGAAGTGATGTTAGGCCAGAGGGCATTTGCTCTTCATTTGTGCCTGACCACGTGGTTCTCCTGGATATTCCTTAGATACAGTCATCTTGTCCCACATCAGTTTCTCAAGTTTCCACTTAAAAGGTATTTGGCAAAATAGCCTTAAAAAAAACTCAATGCTAATATTTGCACTTCTTTCTGATTCCCCAGACAGGGGAGTGACACAGGCATACTACTTATATCCCATTGGTTAATAAACCCATTTTCTTAAGAGGGTTACATAGCCTTCCCCTTCCCCCCATACTGAGGTTAGATGAAGTCCATATAAAATAATTAGTAACATTAACCTTCAATGAGATTTTTAGAAAGTAAGTTGAACCATCTGCTTCTTCATAATTGTCATATTTAATTTACTGGGATGGCTTTTTGATTAGAAAATGGGCAACCACTGTCGTCTTTTGGGCAGTCTGCCTAAAGCAGAGAGAAAACACCAACTGGCAGAGTGCTAAGCCTACAATTACGGGAGGAGTATTCATTTCAATGGCTCCCCCCTTGGATGTCACTACATGTTTGAATGTAGCAAGCACCATGTCATATGTGAATCAAGGTCACTTGGTTTATAGGAAAATCGCATTAACAACCATCATTTCACAACTATAAAGTGTGATTTTGAAAATATTACTTTCTTGTACTTTTTACTCATACTCTTGAGATTTTTACTGCCCTTTTTGACCTAGGATGGATGCCAAGCTGCCACTTTAATATATATGACATTTATGCTCATTCAATTTGATGTCTAGCTTGGCTTTCAAACAAGTTCAGGCCAAATATCAAGTTCACAAAAGAGTTTCATTTCATTTAATTAGAGTTTGTTTTATTACTGTTTCTGTTTTGATAGTTTAAGGTCATGAAAGAATTTGTGATGACACTGATTTGAAGACAACACTTGGAGCTCAAAATCTCAAAACTCCATTTTTAGCAAGTCTCATAAAAAGGGTTAATTCTCATGTTTTGCTGGAGAATGTAATAAGAGCATAATAACTAAATTGCATGCCCCTTAAGCCAGATCTTAGCTGAAGAAAATCTGTGATTAGAAGCAAGTCTAATGTTCAAGTCACATATTCATTTAACCTTTTTAAGAGAAAATGGCCAACTTAAATGTAGCTGAAATTAATTTATCAGTTATGTTATTATTGCGGGAAAAAGTGTTCTAGGAAGAGGGGACAGAAGCTGAAAGACCCTGAATTATTCCTAACTCAGGGTGAATAATTCATCAGTTATGTTATTATGTCCTTCAATCTTGATGAGACTTAAGAAGTGAATTAAGTATACTCTCTCCCTCTGTCTCTCCTTCCCTCCTTTCTCCTTCCTTCTTTCCCTCCCTCTCTTCCTATTCCCTCCCCCCCCGTCCCGCCTTTCTTCCCTGTCTCCTCCCTTTTCTCTTAGTTGGAGAATATCAGTCTCCATGCAGATGCTGGCTTATTTTGGCAGCTCTTGGAAGGTTGAGTGAGGACAGTCTGAGGACAGTTGCTTCTAATAGTTTTTGGCTTGTGTTGCTCCCCATTTCTGGTCTTCGTCATGTTCCAGATTTTCCTTGTTATTCTTATCTCCCAACACTCTCCCTGTCTTTGGGAGGACCAAATGTGCCAGAGATAAATGTGGAAACAAGAAAAGAGGAATAAATATCTAACATAAGTTGAATCTGTTAAATTGGGACAGATGATGATTAAAGATATTGGTTTTATAGAGAGAGTCAGTTGGCCTTAGATACGTTATCCTATGAATATTTCAGAGACATAATAATAATTTACATGATACCATAATAAATCTGAGGGCTAGTGGCTCCAATATTCACAGATTCATCCAGTCCACAAATAGTCCATTTGTTTATGTATTTACATATTTGTTTATGTATTTGTTTATGTATTTACAAAGTAGTGCACTAGATACTGTAGGAGCTATTGTTCTCAAGTTGCTCAAGAGCACGTCCAGAGTTGATTACAGAGCTATAGTTTGTGCCAGAAGGTCAAGTCATGCTTCGAGAAGACACAGCAGCCTTGGAGGATGAGGTTTTTTTGGGATAATGGGGTGGAGGCCCTGACCACGCTGAAAGTAGCCAGCTATGTGCTTGGAGTTAAATCCCATGGTTTCCTGGCCTGTGCTAGGGAAGTGAGAGTTCAGACTTCCAAGGTGGCCTACAAGGAGGATAAGAGGTTGAGGAGAAGGAGGAAGAGACTGACTGGACTAAGTACAGCTTTGGCAAGAATGGCCTCAATGCCACCTCTGAAGTCTTTTGTAACTCTGGCTTTCTCTATCAAAACTAGTTATAACCTTCTGCGCCACCCCCCAAAAGCAGACAGAGTGATCAGGGAAGAAGTCTCTGTGCAAGTGACATTTCAGACTAGACCTGACTAATAAGATTTGAGGGAAGAAACGTTCCAGAAGAGGTCCAAAGCCCCTGAGGTGGGAAGAAGCTCCATGAGTTTCAGAACAAAATACCCTGCTTATAAGACCAAGAGGACTTCCCTATCTCAGTAAGTTGCACCATCTCAGTTACTCAAATCAAACCCCAAGGATTAATTCTTGCTTCCTTTCTCTCCCTCATCACTTCCTAAAATCTCATCCATTTAATAAAATTCTGGAATTGGCCCATTTTATTTGATCAATACCATCAGCAATCAAGGTCCACTACTGTTATTGTCTGAATGTTTCCTAAAATTCAAATGTTGAAACTTAATCCCCATTATGGTAGTATTAAGAAGCGGAGCCTTTAGAAAAGTGATTAAGTCATGGGGGCTCCAGCCCTCAGGAATAAACTAGTGCCTTATGAAAGGACTGGAGGGAACCAGTTTAGGCCTTCCTTTATTGCCCTTCTCTGCCTTATGCCGTTTGAGGACACAGCATTGGTCCACTCCAGAGGATGAAGTAACAAGGCACCATCTTGGAAGCAGAGATCAGCCCTTACCAAGCAAGTGAATCTGCTAGCATCTTGGTCTTGGACTTCCTAGCCCCCAGAACTGTGAGAAATAAATGTTTGTTTTTATGAATTACCCAGTCACAGATATTTTGTTACAGCAGCACAAATAAACTAAGATGACCACCATGTTTCTTCTGGATTACTGTAGATGCCTCTTAACTGCTCTTTGGGCTTCAATGCTTCCCCCTTAGAATTCATTTATTAAGCACCAGTCAGAAAGGTATTTTACAAAGGCAACTCAAATCATGTCGTGTCACTACTTATAAAGTACACCAGTGTCTCCCCACTGCACTAAGAATCTGCTCTCAAATCCTCAACATAGTCTACATGGCTGAACTAATCTGGACTCTGCCTGCCTTTCCTGCCTCCTTGGGGATCACCCCCCGCTCCATTTTTGGCACATGGTCTTTATTTTGCAACCCATTAAGCTTATTCCTACCTCAGGGTCTTTGAGCTTCTGTCCCCTCTTCCTAGAATACTTTTTTTTTCCTCAAATCTCATTACTCAGGTCTTGGAAAATTCCGGTGTCCTGGCCACTCCATCTAAAGTAGTCCCCCTTTTCCTCCTCCACTAACTCCATCCCATCACCCTGATTTGGTTGTCTGATGGCTTTTAGCACCGTAGACATTCTCATTTATTGGCTTATCACCCACTCCTCTCCCTGCCTGCCTCTGACCACCAACCCACTGCTCCTAAGGATGTAATATCCCTGAAAACCCTGTATATCCTTTTGATCACTGTCTGCCCAGCACCTAATACAGGACCTGATGCTCAGTAAATACCTGTTGAATATAGGAGTAACACAGGTTCCTTCAGAATTGACCAGCAGCACCATGATCACACTGCTGCTCTGCTGAATAGATGCTTTCTGCTCTCCCCTGGCTGTTCTTCTGCCTTAATCTTCTGAGAGCTTCAAGCTCCTCCTATTTCTGTCTTGATGTATGACCCCCACCTCAGTTGGTTCATGACTTTGGCCCATTCTTGGCTGTGTTTCTCTGCTGAGTTCTACATTAGTGACTCAGATAGTGTGCACCAGCCTCTGACCTCAGCCTAATACTGTTTGTGCTGCTTGTGTGGCCAAGTGTAAACATTTTTAGAGCTTTCATTATGAATATTTTCAAACATACAAAAAGCCAAGGAAAATCATATGACACATACCTATATACCCATTCTATGTACCTCAGTCTAGATTTAACAATCATTAAGGTTTCACCATATCTGTACTATATTTTGAGGAAGTATCTTAAATTACAAGAATGTTGAGTATATATCCTAAATATTTTAGCCTGCACCTTCAAAAAATAACGACTTTCTTTTTACGTATACACAGTATCATTCTCACACCTACCTAAATTAACAATGCCTTCAAATCACATAATACCCAGTCCATATTCAAACTCTCCCAATTGTCCCCAAAATATCTTTAAAAATCTAGGATCCCAAAATGGTCCACATTTCCATTGATTAATATGTTTTTCTGGGTCTTTTAGAATCAAGAATACCTGCCTGCCTTTTATTTAATACCAATGACGTGTTGAAGAAGTCATGTATTGTAGAATATCTCAACTTCTAGATTTGTCTAATTGCTTTGTTGTAGTCTTGCTTAAATATTTTCTTTCATCACCTCTAATTTCTGTCACTGGAAGTTAAAATTAAAAGTCTGGGTGAAGTTCAAATAACCCTTTTGGGAAAGTTTTTCTCAGGCATGATGTTGGGTATCACATCTTATATCACATCTGGATGAACATAATTTCTCTTTGTTCCGTCATTGGGTTCAGGTGATGAAAGCTTGATCTTTCTGTTGTACTCTATGTGTTTCTTCTTACAACTAGCAAATAATCTGTGGGGTAAATATACTTTTTTAAAAAGCTGTTTTTTCTGTCAGCCTCAGTGGTTTTAAAGTAGGAGTCAGCAAACTTTCTGTATGGAACCAAATAGTAAATAACTTCAGCTTTGCCAGCCAGACAGTCTCTCTTATAACTACTTGATGCTGCCATTGTACCTTGAATGCAGCCACAGATTATATGTAAACAAATGAGTGTACCTGTGTTCCAATAAAACTTTATTTATGAAGATACACAGGTGGTTACTGGATTTGGCTTGCAAACTGTAGAATGCTGAGACCTGGTTTAAATTAGCATCCCTTGGGAATTAAAAAAAAAAAATACTGATGCCCAGGCCCCACCCTAAACCAATTAAACCATAATGTCTGGAGATGAGACCCTGGCATTGGTATTTTTAAAAGCTCTCCAAGTGATTCTAACATGGCTACTGTTGAGAATCACTGGTTTGAAGGGAGTTACCTCCTCTGGAGGTGAAGAGTTCATAAGGTAAGGTAGATAGGCATGTGAACAATTAAATCTAATAAAAGAGAAGGGGAAATAATTGTAGAAAAACAAAGAGGAACCCATAGAAAGAAGGATGGGGGTTGGGGCAGAGTCAGAAAAGTTTCCCCAGAGACCAACATTGGAGCCATTCCTTAAATTCTGAACATTTTTTTTAATTTTTAATTTTTATGAGTACATAGTAGGTGTATATATTCATGGAGTACATAAGATGTTTTGATACAGGCATTCAATGCATAACAGTCACATCATGGGTAATGTGGTATCCATCCCCTCAAGCATTTATCCTTTGTGAATTCTGAACATTTTTTGATTTGTGCAGAGGGTGTGGAACCAGCAGGCACAATCCTTCTCTGGCCAAATTTCTGCCAAGTTCTGTCTCCCTCATTAATGTGAAATCAGGAACATAATGAAGACTTCAAACCTGTACCCAGGAGCCTTTGTTTATTTGCACCTTGTCATTATCTTACTTTTCTGGAATTAATATATTAGTGACTAAAGGCAAATGAATCATTAAGTTTTATTTACTTAAATTTCAGCTTTTTAAAGGAACTGAATATAAAAATCTGAGAACTAAGGAACAATTCAGAGACAATGGGTCAGGTTCTACACACTTGCCTAGAATCTACTCTCTTGATATTATTTCCCCAGCACCACTGGTTCTTTTATTTATTTTAGATGGTTGGGGGTGGGATTCTGGGAAGTGATGAGGAGATTAGAAATACATAGCATCATGATGGAAGTAAACTAAAAAATAAGGTTTATCTCCGATTATGCTAGAGGTCCTCAACCAGGATGCTCTTGCCCCCACTCCAGACTCTTCTAGAGGACATCTGGCAGTGTCTACAGACATTTTTAGCTGTCACAACTTAGGCAAGGGAGTGCTACAGGCATCTAGTAGGTAGAGACCAGAGACGTGCTGAACATCCTATAATGCACAGGACAGCTCCACCACGCAAAAGGCTTATCTGGCCCCAAATGTCAATAGCACTGAGGTTGAGAAGCCCTGGATTATGCTGATACATTCAAACACACACAGATTATCAGGAAATTTTCTGTCTTGTATTTCAAGGAGTACTTATACGTATCCCCATACGTCAAGTTTTTAATAATCTCTGAAGTCACAAAGATATCTTTTAACTAAGTAGAGGGTGGTGGCATTATGTATCTGGAAATCTAAAAATTGGCTTTTCAATGTTAGAGGGAAAAAACCAAATTAGAAGAAGCCCTATTATTATTAAAAAATATCCTCACCACAGTCTCTTGCCCTTGGGGCAATGCAGCCCTCTCTCCCTCCAACCACTCTGGGTAGGTTAGTATTTGCCTTCATGGAAGATATGCTGAACCCAGTGCCATTGATATGGGCAATCCACATCAGAATTCCTCTTCTCAGGTTTCCAACTAGTTACTTAGCTCAGAGGCTATTTCTCAACTTTAGTCCCACCTAACTCTGCATTGTAGCACTCAGTGAAGCTTCAACTAACCATGAACTTGGATTGGAATAAGCCCCTTTGTTGCTGCAATTCTATGTGTACTCAAGTGTGGCGAAAGTAAGTAAAATATGGCTTATGTATTAGTTTCCTATGGCTGCTGTAACAAATTACCACAAATGTACTGGCTTAAAATGACATGAATTTATTGTCTTACATTTCTGGAGGTCAGAAGCCCAAAGTGGATTTCACTGGGCTAAAAGCAAGGTGTCAGGAGGGCCAGTTCCTTCTGGAGGCTCTAGGGGAGAATACATTTTCTCACCTTTTCCAGTGCCTAGAGGCTACCAATGTTCTTTGCCTCATAGCTCCAAATCACTCAGACCTCTGCTGCGATCATCACATCTCCTTCTCTAACTCTATCTTGCCTCCTTCCTTACTTATCAAGATCTGGTGATGGCACTGAGCCCACCTGTATACTCTGGGATCATTTCCCCATCTCAAGATTCTTAGTTACATAGGCAAAGTCCCTTTTGCCTTGCAATGTACCATATTTACAAGTTTAAAGGTTAAAATGTAGACATCTTTGGGGGCTGTTATTCTGCCTCTCACAGCTTGAAAGTGACCAAATATGACATCAGTTGTGCTTGATGCTGGAATTGGTCACATACTTTATTCTGTTACTAGCTGTGGAACATGCCACAGAGCTTGCACACCAGAGTCAAAGGACGTGAGTTTCAGTTCTGGCTCCACCAACTACAAGCTGTGTGGACACGGGAAAGTCATTTCGCCTTGCCTCAGTTTCTCTATCTGCAAAATAGGCATTCCAATAACACCTCCCTAGTAGGGTGATTGTTGAGGGCTATAAATGAAATAAGGTACTTAAGGCAGCAAACCTAACACCTGACATATAATAATGATTTAAGATACACTAGCTATTGATATTGTCACTCATGGAGCTGTTATAAGAATTAAACAAGGCAATTCATAGATCAGTAGACTTTTTCTGTAAAGGGCCACATAATACATATTTTTAGCTTTGCAAATCATGTAAGCTGTCACAGCTACTTAACTTGCTGTTATAGAACAAAAGTAGCCATAGACAATATGTAAATGAATGAGTGTGGCTCCATTCCAATAAAACTTTATTTGTAAATATGAGCAGCAGGACAGATTTTGTGTGCACAGACCATAGTTTGCCAATCCTTACTCTAGAATATTGTGATTCGGACCTGACTATATATTGTTGTCAACAGCAAAACTTTTAAAAAATGATAATGGTATATCTTCCCTGATAGGCAGATCTATGTAAACCTACCCCCAAAGTTTGAGGTAGCAGAGAGACAAAAGAAAGAGGCTGACATATCCAGTTTCTTAGAAAGAGACATTTAATAGGCACTCACAAACAGAAGCCATGTCTGTGTCTCGAGTGGCGGCTAGACAAGATGGTGGATCCCTATGCCATTATCTCCAGACCCAGGGCTTATATACCATAGGGAAAGGGTGATTTGGAAGGGATATGTAGGACAATCAAAGTATAACAACATCAAGGTTGTTTGACCTAAGGGTAGGACTTAGGGTAAGTACCTGCTGTTACACAAAGAATGATAGATAAACTGGAAATCTTAGAGGCCTTCCTGGAACAGGGGTTTATCAGAAGCCAACATGTCAGATTAGCATCCAAGATGGAGCTGCTTTAGCCTCTACAATATCACATCTAATTCTCAGTTTTCTTTTAATTAAAAATATAATTACTCTTAGTTTTTCATTTCTGATTTCAGATTAAATGCCAAAAGACACTGCTTTGTACATACTGTTTTCAATTGCACTTTATTGAAAAATGAAACAATACCTGGCTTTACCTCAGCCCCAGTGAATCAAAATTCCTGGGGGCAAGGCCTAGCTGGTCATCTGTGTTTGTTTGCTTCTCAGAACAAGAAGAGGGGCTGCCACATACTGGGCACTTGATCAGTATCTACTGAGTATGAGTAAGGAAATGTGCAACACGCCATCAGCACAGCACCCAGCCCATATTGAAGCTCAGTAAATGGTGTTCAATCATTTGGGGTCCTTTGATTGCAAAGAACAAAAACCCAAACTGTCTAATTTGGCCAAAATAGGAAATTATTAGAAAGATATTCAGGCACTCAAACAATTCAAGGAACAGATGTATCAGGAAGGACAAGAACGAGGGCAGCTTGAGAGGGCTGACCTTGTTCAGCAACTCAGGAAGGCCTTGCAAGGATTCTTCAGGAGGATAATGACATCAATCTTTTTCTATCTTTCTTTTCTTCCATTAGAGAGAGAATATCCACCCGTTGACTAGTAGAGAGTGGAACACCCTGACTGGCAAACCTCACCTTCATGTGACTAACATGGAAGAGTCTGTATCCAAGGCAAAAAATTGAGAGGTCTAACTAGAAGAAGGGGGTAGAGGCAGTGCACTCAGTCATTTATAACTAGTTGTTGTTTTTGTTAAGACAGCATGTAATGAGATAACATAAAAAAGTACTTCCCAACAGAAGGCGTGTAATGGATGCTCAAGCCATTGCTCTCTGGCGGATTTCAATATAGCACCTTTTTTAAAAATATAGCAGTGGTTCTCAATCAGGTGATTTTACCATTTTTTGTGGAGACCTTGTTGGGGGTAGGTCACTACTGGCATCTAGTGACTAGATGCCAAAGATGCTGCTAAACACCATATAGTAAAGCATATGAGCATTTGTTATGTTGCTGCAATTTTCATTTATTCTAGCTAAAAGGGTTATGCTTTCTCCAGCTGCTAATCTGTTTATGTTTGTGCCCCGCACTCTTACTTTAGAGATCAAGTTTGATAGAAAGGAGGCACATTTGACTGTGTTCCTTTTATTGAAGACAGTAGAACTTTGGGGAGATTCTGGAGTTGAAATTAGAAGAGAATGATGCAAAGATGTAAGAACCTAAGGACACATTTCTGAAATTTACTCCTATGAGATTACTTCAGAATTTAACTTGCTAAAAATAGATTAGCAGAAGAAATGAAATTTGAGAACATTCTTGTTAATGAAATGCAGAAGAATAGTTTAATGGTCAAATAGAAACGATTTCAAAATAAATCCAGTTAAAACTAATGAGTTTTATGTTTTTCAGTTTTACTGAAGGAATTAGTCCATAAAATGAAAACCATCATTAGCAAAAATCATTTGGTATAATGATATTTCAGTTACTCTTTATGGGGGTAGGGGCAAAAAGGTACCAAGTAGTATCACCTTTGAATTCTGGTTTTTATTCTAAATTTTAATTCTGAAAGGTGCTCATTAAACATTTTTCTTCCTTTTTTCTCAACTCTGTAATAGTTCTACAATATATGAATATCACCCCTCTTTTTTCTTTCCTGAAATTTAGAAAAACAGGGTTTTAAAGTATCTTAGTGAAGGTTTATGTCAGTGCCGATTTGAACTTCCAATTTAAACTGCAACTTTTTTTTGTGGGTGGGGAGAGCGTCAATCAGATTAATTGTTTTATCAATTTCTGACACTTTATCATCACTGATTATTGAAGACTTCCTGATGTGGCTGAGTAACTCATTCATTCCCCTTTATCTCCCTATGCCACTCCCATTTACATGCCCAGGTAATGTTTCTACTGAGTTTAGTGTGAATATTTCTGTGTGCATTTGTTTTTGCAAAGGTGTATTATTGTTTTACACACATTCATTTCAATTTGCATAAATCTTTTTGTGCTATATGTTTCATTGTGTGTTTTTTCTGAGCCCAGGGATGTTAAGATCCGTCTGTGTTGCTCTGTGTATTTCTAATCTGTTTTTTTTCAACTGCCACCTCATGCTCCATGGTGTGCTGCAAACTTGGTTTCTGAGAGATAACCACTTTGCACCAATAACTTGCAGTTCTGCTTTTGCTCCTCTTATTATGGAGTCATAAAAGTGTAATGAAAGAAAGAGCTCCTAGCTGTGAGTAGCAGCTAAAATGCCAATTTCAGGTCCGTCAAAATTGATCCTGCCCACAATCCTCTAAAATGCTCTCACTTTTAACCCTGCTGAAAGAAAAATCTCTTTTCTTAACCCCCAACTCTTCCTAACGCTACTTAGCTTATAATTTTGCTGACGCAGTTACTTCCACCAAGTACCACTTAAATATTAAAGTATAAGTAGTTGCCTTTCCTTCCTTATTACCTTTATCAGACCCTCCTCATCTTATTATGGACTTAAAGAAATGCTTTTTGAATTGTCCTCTCTGTCCTCATTGTCTCTTCTAGACTTAGAGTTCTTTTAGACTTAGAGATATTTAAAAATCATGTATTACTCGTGACCATATGTAAAAATGAATATGTAAGCAACATAGAATTGTTAAGGTATTCCTAAAACTTCATCACATTCAGAACCCCTTCTAAATGCCTTTTTGACTCAGAATCATTGATGCCCACGTTTGTTCATACAGCAGTTACTGTTCATACAACTGTGCCATCAAAAGCATTGGTGATGCAGCATTCTTAGGAGTTCTAGGAGTTCCCACTATTGTCTCTCAGATTTTCTTCCAGACTCCCAGCACCCACTTTTCAAATTTTGACTCTAGGACTTTTCTTGCTTAGCCTGAGATAAGCCATGCTTTTGTAAGTATCTTAGTAACACATGGCTACTATTTTCCTGTCTTAGGTCCCGAAAGCATTTATCCCTTTGCTAGAAAATATGAAAATGTGTTCACTTCTTCAGCAATGAATATTTGCTTTGCTGATATGAAATTCACACCCCACTGCTCTGTTCCATGCTTTTCTATGTACCAGTAACTTCCCATTTCAATATTGGATCATGGAGTAATCTTTTGGAAGACATTTTAAATGGGATTTAAGCTAAGCATGTGTAGTATCAGCACTAGACATAATTCAGTTGAGGTGAAGACCATATACATAGCAATGAGTACATTGTTCACACTTGTGCAGGACAAACTGTTGCTTTGTGCAGAGCAATTTAAAACACCATTGATTATAAGACATCCTAATTTTAAAGATGCTAAAGTGTGGGAAATGTGCATCTTGCAAAAGACAAATGCAGAGGTAGGTACTCAGGATGCAATATGGTGGCTCCATAGTCCATGCGAGAACTGAGCTACTTCTGCCCTGTTATTGCATCCTTAGCACATGGCTTCCATTGTCAATGTCACTGCATGTTCCAAGATGACCTAGTAAGCTCCCAACATCATATCTAGGCAGAAATGAAGGAAGTCAAAAAGGGCAAAAAGGCCAAGGGTCTACAACTCACTGGATACCACTGACTTGAAGGGAGGCTGCCTGGTAACTACAATCTTTTACTTGGGCAAGTTTGTCCCCTAGGAAAAATCCTGGAAGTAGGAGAGAATGCTGCATAATCGACTAGGAGTCTCTTCATCATATCCTTTTGAAAGGCTCAATTCCTGTGCAGCCTGATGCACAGGCCACTTCAGCCTAATCATGTGATGATTCAATGCATAATGGTTTGTGACAAATTTTAACATTTTGCTCTTATCATTGTGTGTGATTCAAAAGTAAGCACAAATCTATAATAAGTGGTATTTAATGTGACTACTTCACTTTTCCCTAATGAGTCTACAGATTCCTTGAGCAGATCTGTCTTCTAAACCTTAGTTACTTCTCCCATACAACCACCTACCCCATTGCCCATTGTCTGAATTATTTTACACAAAACAAATGCTCCATACATGGATTTGACGTCATATTGCTTCTGTGGCCTCAATAAGTGATTGCTGCTTCCAGATGATCGGTATCTGAGGTTCCCCCTTGGGAGCCAAGGAGGAATTGCATAAATGCAGCAGCTTGAGAAGAGGATGTTTTTAGAGTCTGCTTATCTCCTTTGGGAAACTCTTAATCCATGTTCTGGCAAGCATCAGGATACTTTTAGGAGAGATGTCTAGTACTTCTTAACTGACTTCCTAAGATAATCACTTTGGGGTAAAACACTTCTATAGCATACAGATTAAATAAACTCAGCCACAGCCTGTTGTGAGATTCTTAGGGCCATGCCTGATAACGGCAGCAAAGGTAGAGGCATGGATTTTTCTGAGAGTAAAGACTCAGTGGTTCCTGGGAGAGGAATTTGTGTTTGTTGTTGGTGGTGGTCTGCACTTCATCTCATAGACACATAGTATACAAAAGCAAATAACTGCTGATTTCTCAGTCTAAGCCTTTCTGGTTGAATCTGAATCATCTTGAGTATGAACATCAAATGTTATAGAACAGCTCTTGTATCGGGAACGTCAACAAGGGTCCTGGTAGCAGGACATAGACATAAATATCTAATAGCATTGGCCAACGCCTCCATGGGTAGTAAAAATAATAATACTGATAGTCATAGTAAAAAAGAATACACATTTATGGTACTCTATGTGCCATGCACTGCTCTATGCACTTTATGGACATTAATTCTGGGACTACACCACATCATTGTATGCTAGATGACTTCCAGCAGCCAGTCTTTGTATCTTGGAGGGATTTTTCTGAAACTGTTTAAAGCTGCTATGCTTTGTCTGGGAGCACTTTAAAAATGATTGACATGAGTTGGTATATAAATATCCCAGTTTCTTTGCTCTTCAGATGTGAGTTTTATACTATTCCCAGAGTTTCCTGGCAGGATTAAGCTCCAGTCATCCACTATGGTAGCTGGCTGGATAATCCATTCTTTACTGACTGTTTTCTCTTCCCAGTATAGTTTCCTTACCCTTGCACAGGAATCTTTGTCTTGGGGTCTCCTTCTAGGGAAATCCAAACTAAGACAACTATTAACATCAACCCTGTGAGTTAGATATGATCATTACATTTATTTTTGCAGACAAAGAAATTGAAACATGCAGATGCAAAGGAAGAGGCAGAAGTGGCGTTCGAACCCACGCTGTGAGTCTGGTTTGAGAGCCCGCATTCTAGCTACACCAAATAAATGCTATAGGAACTAAGTGAAGGAGTGCAGTCTGATAGAGAACAGCTGGCCTAATGGTCTATAGATTTAGTTACTTTTCTGAAACAAGAATGTCAGGTCAAATGTACAAAGAGAATGTGTTATACTGACTATTGCATTCATGACTACGTTCCTGGAACATTGTGGGGCAGCCTTTAAATGTGCAAATTCTTGTGTTTGAGGCCCTGGTGTGCCTACCAGTTAAACCACTTGGAAGTTTGTTTTAAAATCTGGTGCTATTTTGGGGATGTTCAGCCCTTCCAGCCAACAACCCTCCAGAATTGTCAGCAATCGAAAAGGCAATATTTCAGTCTTCTGTTTCCTTCAAATTCATTTAGTATCTAGGTGATAAATGTTTTTTAATTAAAGCCCATAGGGCTATGGATTTACTGTTTATGAGATGGTGGCCTTCCCTGTTAAACAGTGTTGGTCTGTGTGACTATAAATAGGGATTTCCACAGTTTTATGAGTATATCTTGGCTAAATGAAAGGAATTTAAATGCTATTGCTACAAAGCATTCTTTCAGAAGCACTTAGTGATCATTTAATATGCATTGCTTCTACCTTCCACGTTAATATCCTCATGCAGTAAATCAGATAGGTCCTCGTAATCCTATCCACACAACACACTATGATTCATTAACAGATTCCTATCAATGTAGCTTTGATCTGCCCATTTTCAATTTTTGGGTTGTCTACTTTCTGGCAGATTACAGTTCAAAAGGTCTGTCATTGATTCAACATGAAATTTCATTATATTTGAATCGAAGAGTCATTTGAGTCACTTAAAAAGCTTTTTATGAAGTCAAAAAGTTGTTTCTTAGCCTCAGTTGATTTGTTTTATGTTATTTGATCCCAAAGTTCACACAAAACTAATTAAGTCTCAATTCAACAATGATGTCATCCTGAAAATGCTTTGTGTCACTATGCAGATACTTGAGACATATTTTTATATTCTTCTATTACAGAAAGGACTAAGGAATTCTGGAACCCAAGGTTCTGCTTATCTCAGGTTTCAGAGAGCCATCAGTATATACAGACCTTGAAAACCTTCATCATGGGTTGGGATTTTAGAGAGGAGTGAGTCCAAAAATAATGAAAGAGCAACTTCAGTAGAAGAGAGATGACCTGACATTTATTGAGAACTCATTGTTCTGAACCTTATGGGGGTACTTTACATATCACTACATCTTTCCCCAAACTCCAGAGAGAGATTAAGTCATTTTCCCAAGTTGGTTACAAGAGAGACTTTTTCAAACACAATTTTGTCTGACTCCATAGTTCTACTTTTACACATGAGTACTACATTGCATTGAAAGCTTCAATACTAAGTGGTAGAGTTTTTCTTTTGTGGAAGGATGGGAGCTGATCATCTTTTTGGTGGTCCTTTAGATAACACCATGAAGGAAATTGTCTAGAGTTCAGGCTGCTGATGACACTTTATTTAGGTGGTGAGCACTACCAAGATAAGGAGGATGTTGAGGGACTTTCATTTGGGTCCTGGTGTGTCATGTAAGCCATTCTAGATGACATATGTAACTCTTGGCTTACCCAAGATTAATTTAACACTACTGATTCTTAGTTGATTTATCTCCCTTTGGAATTATCATGGACACACATAAATCCTGAGACTAAGAGGGTCTTCATTATAAGTACAGTCCTACTGAGCATCTCTGGAGGTGGTCAAAGTTGTATCAGAAAAGCAATACTGCTGGGCAATATATGTTGTTTTCAAAAAGACAGTCCCGAGCCCTGCAACCCTTACCTCCTCCATCCATCCTCTCCTCCCCAGTTGGAAAAAAAATCTCATTTCTTTAGTTCTTAGTGTGAGGAAAGCAATCTGATTAAATTAATATATTTGAAAAAATATGATTAAAGGATTTTACACCAGAATTCATCTTCCAACACTCCCTTAGGTTTTTCTATCTCCTGTACCATTTTCGTTTTGACAACAATAATGGGGGGATGACATTGACTCACAAGGCTCTCACCAATACTAAAATTGTATGACTAACACCCAATTGCTATTTAAATATGGTTATTAATATTAAAGACTTGAGATTTCCTGTGTTGTGTTTGATTATAATGCCCAGCATTGTACATGATATATTCAGAGTCTTCGTGGTTTATTACTCATGTAGCAAAATGCTGCCTCCATTGATCAGGATTTATAAGAATGTTGGTCATTATCTCCTGAGAATAGTGTATTCTTTCACTTTGAAATATGTTTCTAACACTGCTGTTTATGGTAATTCTGATTATTTCAGGGCCATGGTATATTTGTATTATTTGCAATTATCAGCTGATGCTGAACCTTCAGGAAATTTGCTAATTATCAAGAATTCTTCATGACAATATGAGACCTTTGGGCAGCATATATAATTTTAAAGTGAAAGAACTAGTCCATCTCCTGCAAAATGATGCAATGCCAAAAGCAGGCTATTAAGGAAATGCTAACATTTACTGAGCATCTATTTTGGTCTGAATGTTTCCTTTCCTTCTCTCCCTCCCTCTTTCCTTCCTTCTCTCTTTTATGTTTTTCTCCTCCCTTTCTACCTCTTACCCCCTTCCTCCTCCTTTCTTCCCTTTCTCTCTCCTTCCTTTTTTCTTTCTTTTTTGGATATAAGCAGTGATTGAGCAGGGACCATAAAACAACTTTCTCTCCTCCTTAAATTCCTTAAAGGAAAGTTTGTTCTTAGAAGGGCATGGCAGATTTCCTAATGAGCATGCCCTCACCTGGGCTTCCTGGCCATCAGTTTCTACTTCCACAGCAGTTGTGAGAAGCCATTGTTACTTTATTAATTAACAACTTGAATGATGTAGCCTTTGAAGGCAGGGAGCTACTTCTTAAACACAGTTCTGTTGTTCTGTAATTTGTGGCATTAATAATCAGTACGTTTTAGATTTATGTAAGATCCTTTCCTCTTAATAGTTTTGGCATTTTCTCTGAGATAAATTTTCATGAGACTCAATTCCAAGTTGTGATTTTCAAAAACAGGAGTCGTGTGGTCAAAGGATAGTTCAACTTGTGTCTTATTACTGTCCTTTATTTAGCCTTTTGCCTCTTTGGAGATGGGACATATATGATGAAAGCTGGTTTGTTTCCCTTGTGGGCAAGGCAAAACATTTTTAAAGGTATCTAATATGTTAAAAATCAAAAAATACTTCCTCTGTGTTTTTGTCTGGTTGTACCTTTCCTTTAGCCACTTTACAAAGGAAGTCCCACCATACATTTTGTCTTTCTTTAAAATCCTTTATTTTGGGAACACCAGGAAAAAAAAATTAGAAGGTATTCTCTCATCTTTGCTTAATCTCATTCCTTAGTTATCCAGAGAATATTCCTACTTAATTGAAAAAATTCAATTTAATTTATAGATAAGGATAACACCTTCGGGATTTGAAGGCTCAGCTCAGATCTCTTCGGGGAAGGCGTTTCTGACTCTTCTGTGTTCTATAGCATGAGTGCATACACTAATATTTCCTCAGTGTATTCATTTATCTCTTTATACACATCTGCCATCCCATCAGCCTATAAACTACCTTTTGCATCGCCATCAGATACCACCACACTGGACACAATTACACTAGTATCACTTCAAAATGTTGCTAGATATTTTTATTTAATATGTTATCCAAGGAAGCACACATATTTCTATATAATAAATTTAGTTTTGGCCCGGTGCGGTAGCTCACCCCTATAATTCCAGCACTTTGGGAGGCTGAGGCAAGTGGATCACCTGAGGTCAGGAGTTGTAGACTAGCCTGGCCAACATGGTGAAACCCCGTCTCTACTAAAAATACAAAAATTAGCCCGGTGTGGTGGCAGGCACCTGTAATCCCAGCTACTCGGGGGGCCAAGGCAGGAGAATCACTTGAACCCAGGAGGCGGAGGTTGCAGTGAGCCGAGATCATGCCATCGCACTCCAACCTGGAGGACAAGAGTGAGACTTCATCTCAAAAAAAAAAAAAATTCGTTTAAAAATTTGATAACTTTATTATCAGTTTTTTAAAATTATCTTGATGATCTATTATCAGTGTAATTCATTTCCTTTGTAATTCTATGTGCTTTTATTCATTTAAAAACATTGTTCTGAGAAGGGATCTACAGACTTCACCAGACTCATGGGGCTCATGACACCAAAAAGGTTCAGAACCCTTGCTGAAATAACATGTTCTAAAATTCAGAAACACTTCAAAAACGTTTGAGAGGATGGTTTTACAGCCCCTCAGTATGGCTGTATGGCTGTCCACTTACATTGACTATAATTCCCTTGCCATCACCGTAGAGAAAGCTTGTGGACTGGCTAGTGCAGGAAAGAGCAGAATTTGGGTGACACTGAGTTGTATTCTAGCCCCAGCTGATGACTCTGGGATTTGAGCATCCATCAGTGTTTCTTTCTTTCTTTTCTTTTTCTTTCTTTCTTTCTTTCTTTCTTTTTGAGATGGAGTCTCACTCTTTCGCCCAGGCTGGAGTGCAGTGGCACAATCTCGGCTCACTGCAACCTCCACCTCCCGCGTTCAAGCAATTCTCCTGTCTCAGCCTCCCGAGTAGCTGGGATTACAGGCACGTGCCACCATACCTGGCTAATTTTTGTATTTTTAGTAGAGATGGGGTTTCACCATGTTGCTCAGGCTGGTCTCAAACTCCTGACCTCATGATCCGCCTGCCTCAGCCTCCCAAAGTACTGGGATTACAGGCGTGAGCCACCGCACCTGGCCACATCCATCAGTATTTCCTCCGTGTAAATAAAATTTGTTTCTATGTGACAAGGTTGAGATAAGCATAGAAGAAAACTACTGCTGAACCCAGAACCCAGACATAATCATGTAACTGAACTTTCTTGCTGCATCCTATAATACCTTTGTTGCTAGCTTATAAATAGCTGAAAATAGCCACCATTTCTTCAACTTCTCTCCAGAAGGGCCAAAGATGTAACATTTGTTTTTGTTTCTTCTTCTTAAATCATTCTTCATGAATTTCAGTTTCCCAGAAGGCCTCACAATTTTCTAACACCACAGATACCTTTCTTGATATTTCATGTCATGAGTTATGTTTACCCAAGGAGTCTTCATTGTATTTCTTAATAAGAAAGAATGACTTGATTATTTATGCTCTAATATTCCCTATGCTTTTAAAATTTCTGACCTCTCGCTCCTCCTGTATCATGATACTATCTTGCAGGGAAAGTAGAATCTACTGGATGAAAAGTCCCTCAACCTCCTGCCCCCAAACCTATTGATTTACTCATATCCACACACTACATCACCTCCTCCCCCTTGTGACAGTGGAAGATAAGTTGTTTTTCCTGTCTCGGACAAAGCATCCTGTCTCCTATAGTACTGCAACAGATTGAATCCAGAAGCAGATAGAAAAAACCCACTGTCATCTATTGAGCAATATATTAAAGAGATCTATCTGCAAAATTGTAAAAAGATGCTGTTCTTCTCACCAAATGTTTTTGTTTTGGAAAATATGGTTATGTTTTATAAAAAGATATGACTTATGCAATAGAATTGTTTTTAAATACATTAAAATATTTCAATAATGTATCAGTTTTAATTTCTAGTATATTAGATATTGGTAGATATAAGCAACATGCACAACAACTCTTTGGGGGTCCTCAAAAATGTTTCAGAGTGGAAAGGAGTCCTGAGGCTGAAATGGTTGAGAAGTGCTGGTCTAAAACTCTCCAACCCAGTCAAATCTGGCTTCTGCCCATATCAGTTCACTGAACCTATTTGCTCCAAGGACACCAAATTCAAGGGCATGTCCTTACTAGACTTCTGGGAATCATTCACAGTGTTCTTGACTGTTCTTCTGGAAATGCTTTTCCTCTGACTTACACGAGTCCAGAGAGGAACACCATGTACACTCCTGGTGTTCTTCCTACCTCCCTGGCTCCTCCTTCTTTATCTCCTTCATGAGCTTTTCTTCCTCTGCCTAACCTTAAAGGTTAGCGACCTGTGGGGCCCTCACCTCCTCCCGCACTCCCTGGGTGGTCTGCTTCTTTGTTTTCCATTACAGTCTTTAGGTTGGTGACAGCTGTATTCAGCCCAGATCTTTCTGCCAATCTTCATACCTAAATATTGAGCAGCTTGCTGGGACACCTCTACCTGTCTATTCCATCAACACCTATAATTTAACACGCCCTGAACTTATCATGTCACCATCATGCCTGCCCCTTCATCTCTATTCTCATGGACCATACTCTGTCTCGTTGCCCATACCAGAAGTTTGGAAACCATTCTTGACTCTTTCCTTTGGCTTAAACCATCACTGTCTTTCACAGTATCCAAGCAATCTCCAAGCCTTGTGTCATCAGTGTCCTGAATCCTCAAAACAATCTGCTCTTAACTTCGAACACTGTCCCACCCGGGCCTCCATTGTCTCTACTAATGGCAGTAGTCTCCTAACTGGCTCTTTTCTAGTCTGTTTTCCACAGTGCCACCAGGGTCATCCTTCTAGTACACAAAGCTCATCAATTCATTATTTCTTCAAGGCCCTGAAACACTTGTCCCCTCCACCTCTCACCTCACCTGCTACATCTCTCATCACCTGCTCTCCCTCGGCATTCTGTGCTGGCTCCAAGGGCTTCCATGCTGCCATGTGCTCTCCCCTTCAGCCCCTCACACATGCTGATCATTCATCCTTCATCCTGGGCCACCATCCCTGCCCAATCCCCATTTACACCTTCTCACCCTAAACATAGGCAGTGCTGGCTAACTCAACACTGGTTGTTGATATTCAAGTTTAGACTTCTGACACACATCTAGCCTTCTATAACACCCTATGTGTGCTCTGTGATGGCATTTGTCAATCCACACATGTAATTGCATGTTTGATGAGAACTTCAGAAGGGCAGCAACTTGTCTCTCTTATATGTCATAGAATCCTCTCAGCATCCTTTTCCAGCTCCATCACTTAACCAGAATCTCTCCGTACCTACCTGTCGAATGAGGAAGTTCATATTTCTTTTCAATTTATCTTTTACTTTAAAGGTGAGCAGATTTACTGATTTTCCTTTGTCAATCACAGGGTGGCTTGAGCACAGAAAGGCAGTGATTTTGGTGCTTACAAAAATATAGTGTTTATAGTTGTTCTAAGACGTGGATATAATTTCACCTACTGCCTGCATGAAAGACTATCTGCGTCCTGATTGGCAATGGGAGTTGGCAACACATTGACCAGGTTAAATCTTCTATCTATACATGAGGAGGGTGGGGTGTGAGGAACTGACATCTGATCAAAAGTTATTGTCCTAAGAAGTATGTCTCCAAAAGTAATTCCATTATTTTTTTCATGTCAAAAGTGACCTTTACTTATGAAAACCCTAATGACAAAATCATCCTTTTTAAAAAACAGTTTCATCACACCTGTGAGACAATGTAACTACAGAAGTTAACACAACACATATGTTCTAATCAAATAATATTAGTAGGTTAGGCTTCCATGCTAATATTTCTCAAAAACTAAAATATTTGCAATGGAAGTAAAAGGCTTTTGCTATCTTTTTCATAAAAAGGCTTAATTTAAGGCTTGATTTGGGGGTTTAAGCCTATAATCCCAGCACTTTGGGAGGTCAAGGCAGAAGGATCACTTGAGCCCAGGAGTTTGAGACCAGACTGGACAACAAAACAAGACCCCATCTCTACAAAAAGTATAAAAAAATTAGCTGAGCATGGTGGTGTGTGCCTGTGGTCCCAGCTACTCCAGGAGGCTGAGGTGGGAGGATTGCTTGATCCTGGGAGTTCCAAGCTGCAGTGAGCTATGCCTGGGCCACTGTACTTCAGCCTGGGTGACAGACAGAGACCCTATCTCACAAAAAAAAAAAAAAAAAAAGCCACGGGGGGTAGGGGCTGAATTTCTAGTTGATCACATAAGGAGACGAATGGGATGTAAACCTAGGCAGTGTCACAAAGCTGTTCGGGTCTTGCCTTGGATATCTTCTTGCTGTCCATTCTTACTCCCTTTATGTTCTTTCCTCTTGCCCTTCTCTCACCAGACCTTCATTTCCACAAACACTTAGGAAGTAAAAGTCTAACATGTTTGAATCCTTGAAAACAGGGTGTAAAACATTTTGGTATGTAAAACATTTTTGGTATGTAAAACATTTCCTTTCCAGTATTATCATTTAATGTGTTTAATCATGAATTATAAGTGAGTATGGCTTTGGGACATGCTTCTTTTGAAAAGAAAAGGGCACATGATCACCACCTCCTGTGTCTCTTATCTGGTACATTTCCCTCAAAGGACTTAGCTCATTATCTGGCAACGACGACCATGGTCTACAAGTCAGTTGGGTTCAACAAATGCTTATTAGCCATCTTCTAGAAACAGACATTTTGTAGGATGCTAGAGACACACTGTAGGCTTTGATATTTGGGGTTTAAAACCTGAATAGGGAGCGTTCTTCCTCTTATTACATTCACTTTCTTCAATCCTAGTTTATTCATCTGAAAAATGGGGAAAATATGTATTATTTTAAATAGCCCTTTAAACAATCCTAGTTTATTCATCAAAAAGGCTGTTTGAAGAATTCAATGAGATAATGCAAATAAGGTACCCAGCTCAGTGCCTGGTGCCCGGGAGAAACTGGGTAAATAATGACTTTCAGAATGATTACAGAGGATGAGGAAAGCTCTCCAGGATTCCAAAGTGAGCTAGAACGCAGTCTTCATTTTTGTAAGTGAAACATATAGATAACTGAGAAACAAATGTGAAAATACATTTTTATAAGAGTGGAAAATAGTTACGCCAATTCCACTCTGAAAGAAAACCTCTTGCTTTTTGGTTTAATCTATTATAGATGAAGGGGATTAACTGCCAAGAGACTTGAACAACAGACAGGTTTTTTTTGGTTCTTCATGCTTGCACCTGTTAAAAGGCAGAAGAGGTCCAAAAATGGGAAAGATGTGACTTTTTTGTGGAGGCTGATGTTTACTAGAGGGAGAGAAGGGCAGTAGACCGCATATGTCATGTTTGTTCAAACTGAGCTGAGAATTTGAGGGGAAAGGGTTTTCTTGACAGCTGGGTATTTCATATCCTGCCTGTGGAAACTCAGTAGGTTTCCAAGAGCAAAGTCTAGAGGCTATAACCTTGTGTTCCTGACGTCCTTGTGCGAAAGGATTATTTTCTGGCTTTAGAAGAGCAAAACACCTTTTAAAAATTCCTACTCCCAAAGGTTGCAGTGAACCGAGCCGAGATCGTGCCATTGCACTCCAGCCTGGGCGAGAGAGTGAGACTCCGTCAAAAAAATAAAATAAATAAAATAAAATCCCACTCCCGAAATCTGTTAGTACATGATTTCATTCTGAATAAGGTCATGGGGTCCAGTTGGCAGTAATCTAACATTGTTCAAAACTTGACCCTAAATTGTAGTTCCTCCCAAAGGTCTTGAAAAAATATGAGATTACGTTTTAAAGGGAAGGGAAACAAATGAGTGCTTCTCCTTAATTATGCTTTTGGCTGCCACTATGGGGATTATGAGCTTTAAGCTTCTAAGCTTCCACCTTTTGATATATTTCCTGTTACTGTATTATTGTTGCCCAAGTGAGGGTGGGGGTGCAGAAAGGCTGCAAGGGAAAAATAACGTCATCAATGTAACTGAAACTCCTTTCTCTGCAATTCAGTGGCTGGCTTTATTTTTATTGTATTTTTGAAAGATTTGTACAGTTGTCTTTTAATTACATAACATTGCTTTTTGTTTATGGAGCTAATTGCCTGCTAGTTAGTGATGCTCTTTAACCTTATGGATTGAACTTTTACTCATTTTGAAATAAGATAAATTTCATGCAATGATGTTAGCATATGGGGACTGCTGACAAAGCCCAGTAAAGCTTTTTGTGCCCAATAATCTCAAATCACACACTACTGGATGGCTTAGGCTTGTCAGCAGATACTAACAAATACTACCATGTTGTCTTACACTCTTAAGTATAAAGAAAGAAAAGAAAAAAGGAACAAAAAAAAGAGAAAAGAACAAGAAGCTTTCAAAATAAAATATATCATGTCCTTCTGAGTTTAAGGGGCCATCTTAGGTTTTTAATTACTTGTTACTACTAGCATGGCATTTTGTACATTTGCACAAAAGGACTGAAACTTGTCATTGTGAAGAAATGATGGGCAGTATCTATCTTGGGTATGGTTACTTGTCATAGAGTAGTTCTACTTTGAGCTTGCCATATGACCCTTGTCATTTCTTTTCAGATTGATTTTTCCTGCCCCATGTTAACTATCCAGCTAAAAACACCCTTCCTTTGAAGAACATCTACAATGAAGGCTTTACTTAGTCACTGTTATCCCAGTTCTATTGATTTCATTCTGTTGTCACTTTTTGTATATAATATGCTCTTCCTTGAATAGTAGGACTTCATTTTAAGACTTTTTTCATATTTTTCAAGAAGCTCTAGAAAGAACTTTTTCAAAAAATATTTCTCTTGGCACAAAAGAGTCTATAAAATATGATCTTAAATGGTAAAACTGAAATCTCTAGAGCAGTGCTTATCAAACTTTAATGAGCGTAATTGTGACCTAGGGATCTTGTTAAAATACAGACTCTGATCAGATAGATCAAGGGTGGGACCCGGGCTTCTGCTTTCTGCTGGTCAAGGGACCATATTCTGAGTAGCGAGGTTCAAGGCCTATCTGAAGTTCAAACTTCAACTTAGACTTACTACCTATGCAACCACTGATTATATATCTCCCAAATGCTCCAGTCTCTCCATTTGGGAAGGTATGCTATTTACCACATCATGAAAATATATGAAAGCTTTCAACATTTTTTAATTATCTGAAAGTTTTCTGAGCATCCCTGTTCACAAGTGGCACATGAATTACAAATAAAGATTATAATCTCAGATTCCTGTATACTGGGGCAAAGGCAGTGCTACTTCTATAATGCATTTGCTTTGTCAAAGACGAGCCTTACTCCAAATCCCTCAGTAATTCAGTTTCCCCCCCCCCACCAAGGGATATTTTCTATAGGTTGAATATGTAAAACCCTTCTTTAAAAAATATTCCTAAACAGCTTTAATGATTTGTACCTAGTCACTTTTCCTGACATGATTCAGGAAGACAAAATAAATAAGTAGAGTCTTGCCTTCTTCACAAGGCAGACATACCTACTGAGCTTATACTTGTGCTTAATTTTTTTCTATGCCTTTATTTTGTTAGACAGACCACATTTCTCAAAGAAGTGCCACCTTCCTCCTGTTTAGTCTTTTTGCTTTGTGTTCCATCATGTTCTTCTATCTACTTGTCAGAGCAATTTTGAAAGTTATAAGAAATTGCCAGTTAACCAAAGCTGTATTTCTTGTTCCCTTCTCTTGTCAGTGGAAACAAAGCAAACAAAAATTACATGTAAAAGGGTGCTGTCTCTTGTTTTTCCTAGAACTCTGGGCCTACTAAACCTTGTTCCCTGTCACTGTTGAGGGAATCTGCAAGCATTACATTATAGATACAAAGTAAACTTGTTTTATAGAGATTAACATTGGAATCTAAGAGAATTCCCTGATAAGACAACAGCTGGTATATTCCTTATGTTTCATGCATTGGTTCTCAACTGGGGGTATTCTGAGACACTTGGCAATGTCTGGAGACATTTTGGTTGTCACAGTTGAGGGTGGGTAGGGGCTACTGACATCCTGTGGGTTGAGGCCAGAGATGTTGCTAAACATCCTACAATGCATGGGGCAACTCCCTGCAAGAAAGAATGATGCAGTCCTAAATTTCTAGAGTGAGAAGGTTGAGAAACTTTGATCTGCTGTTACTCAATACAGTCTTGCCTGCTTAGTGTGGTTGTTTTACTCTATCTTCACTATTCTTAAATTCCACTGGGCTTTAATTTTTTTTTTTGATGCATGAGGGTGTTAGCCATGTAATTCCCATTAGAGTGATGAGAATTGTGTATGTAAATACTCTTCAGCAATGCAATTGGAGTCTAATGAGGATTTAATATCTTTTGTATAGGTAAATTTTTATGCTTTCAACAGCAGGTGATTTTCCGTATATACTAAACCATTAAAAATTTTAACGAGTTATTTTTTCAAATCACAAATATCTTACGACTGTCACTTGAGCACATTTATTTTAAAATACATTTTGACAATAACTGTCTCTTGAGGAAGACTGGGGTTCCCAGACTAGAGAGATTGGTCCCTCTTTCTGGAAGAAATATGGAGTAATTTTTGGTCAGAGTATTTCAATGTGGCTTCAGGAGAGACACATTATGAAACAAGATAATAACCCCTCTTGAATTGCACTGATCCCGATTGCCTGTGAAGAAAATGGTTGATCTCTGCACCATCTTAGTGCAGAGATCAGTGGCCCCCAAATCTTCTACTTTCAGGGCTAAGAGGGGCCTGAGGGATGGTTGAGAGCAGTCCCCTAACCTTAGAGATGAGTATTGGCAGTCGGAAACTGATTATCCATGGAATGGGAAAGAGATTATACAAAGAAAAGACTGGGTCCTGAAATCAGTGACCTACTTTGAGCTAATATAGACAATCTTGTTTTGCATAAGGCCTTGTTATTCTTTCTCATCAGGGCTGCTAACCTGAAGAAGGAAGTCTGCATGCCACCCCACCTTTCTCTACCCTTAATAGACCTTAAGCCACCCCCAAACAAAACAAACAAAAACACCACAAAACAGGGAAAATAGAAGGAGTGATAAAGTAGCCTGATCTGCCCTTCCATAATCATAGAAGGATGCTTGCTCATGAAGAACACTCCTATCAGTCTGTTGGTTAATTTCACCTCCTCCAGAAGCCATCTCTTAGCTTCTACTCTTCTAGCATACACTCAAATCTTGACTTGGAAATAAAATGCCCTCCATCCGATCTCTATGTTTTGAGGCTTCTAGCTGTAGTGTTTTTTGTTTTTTTGTTTTTGTTACTGGATTAGAATCCTGGCTCTATTACTAACTGTGTGACCTCAGGGAAATTACATAAATTCTCTGTACCTAATCTCTGAAAATAAGTATCATAGGAGTCCTTACACTGTAGATAGGATGGTGATAATTAGCTAAATTAATATATGTGAAGTTCTTAGGACAAGGTTTGGTACGTTGTAAGTATAATGTAAAACATTAGTTATCATTATGATGTGTATACACACTCACTTATATTTGAACACCTTAGAACTTAATTTTGTTTCGATGCAAAGGATAATTAATTGGTTGCTGAAATCCCTCCCCCAGTACTTTATCACTGCATATTTAAGAATGTTCTGTCTCCTTAGTACAAAATTTTACATTCATAATGAGTTCCTTTTCTCCCCCAGTTCCCCCAGTTCTATCCTCATCTCGCTCTCTCAGGGAAAAAAACAGTCAGCCAATCAGAATTGGGCTAGCTGAAATCAACACACAGGCCAGTGCATACGTATGTTCTCCTTGGGTAGACCAGTACTATGCAAACACCTCAAGCTAAGGGTACTAGATGAGTAGGCAAGTGATGATGAAAAGAAAGGGTTGGAGACAAGCTAGGAGAACAGGATAATGCAAGAATAAAAGGAATGAAAATAAAGGTTGGTGTCTTTGGGGCTCTGAGCGGGGAGACATATGGAGAAGGCACTAGTCTCCTGGGATGATGTGAGCCTTTGTCTGGAACAAAATGCTATTTAATTTTGTTTTTACTTTTAATCAAAAATTTAATTGCAAATAGTTTTAAAAGGCTGATGATACTAAAGGGTTTATGACCTCAAACCAAAAATCTATTACCTCCTCCTTTCCCCTGCCTTGCCCTGTTCCCCAGACACAAGTATATTTAACTCTCATAGCTTATTTATTCTAGAAGTATATTCTTGAAAATAATGCATAAGTCACTATCTTTTGTATTCATCCAATTTTAGACATTATCCATTGACTTTTTATTGTAACAGATAAAGATGTTAACTCATTTCCCCTTTTTTTTTTTTTTTTTTTTTTTTTTTTTTGAGACAGAGACTCACTCTTTCCCCGTCGCCCAGGCTGGAGTGCAGTGGTGCAATCTCAGCTCACTGCAAGCTCCGCCTCCTGGGTTCAAGCAATTCTCCTGCCTCAGCCTCCCAAGTAGCTGGGACTACAGGTGCATGCCACCACACCCAGCTAAATTTTTTGTATTTTTAGTAGAGACAGGGTTTCACCATGTTAGCCAGGATGGTCTCGATCTCCTGACCTCATGATCTGCCCGCCTCGGCCTCCCCATTTTCCCATTTTAATCACATTTTAACTTTAAAAAAATCCACAGAGTGCTTTATTGTTTTGATGATGTAAATGTTATTCTCTGCCTAGCCACGTATCACGGTATGATTATATTTTCTTTCTTAAAGAACTGTTTTGGTTTCATAGTTGCTTTTTGTGTTTATTTGTTTCTTAACTATCTGGAAAAGTCTATATAAAGCCCTAACAATTCCTTAAAATACCTCTCAACACAATTTTCACCATAACAATTCCTTAAAATACCTCTCAACACAATTTTCACCAGGGTCTAACATGCCAGAAAATTGATCAGTTTATAGTTTTTCCTGGATTTCTCAAACCTCTTACTTCAATCTTGGGTATTTTTTTCTTTAGGCTCACTTGGAAGCTCTCAAGTGAAGACAGCCATCATCCAACAAATTTCCTTTGTTTCTTTCACTGGTGCTGGAATCTGTTTCTCCTAAATTCCATGTCATCTTCTGCTTAGGTTTACTCCCTCTGTTTGCTAGAACATATCTTCCAGTACTTTATTAAGAAGGAGTGCATGGCTATAATATCTTCACTTCTTTCTCTGCGGATTTACTTATAGTATCTTTGAGGTTATCTTCTGTTCCTTTGTCCCTGTTTCATCTGATTTCCTCTGATTCCTTTCATTTTTTTCTTAATTTTCATTATTTGTTTTCTCTGTGTGTGTTTGGTTGATTCCCATATTTCAATTTGTACTTCTTCCCCAAATGTCATGTGGTCCTTGACTGTCTGCTCATATTGAAAATGAAATAAGAAAAAAACTAGTTGCATGCTCCATGTATAAGATTAGGGCTTGTGGATTGATAGACTTCACTGTGGGGTAACTGGGTAGACAGCCAATCATTTCATTGGAGACCCCAAATATTACCACTAGCAGCTCTTTTCTTGGAAGCATTTCTATTTTTCTGGCGAATGTCCCCCAATCTGCTGCCTGTGTCAGGGGAAGGGAGCTGATAACAAGCCTGGGTGACAGTCTTCTCCAGCTGGAGAAGGGGAAGACACTGGCAACTCACCATTCAGTATGCTGACTTCCACATGAGCCTCCCATTTTCAATGCTCTGTGGCTTCTCTGTCTGAGGTGACTGCAGCCTCTCTGCTTACATTTCATTTTCTTCCAGGGCATCTCCATTGATTGTGGGAGGATGGTTGTTCGACTGCACTCAGTGGGGGGTGCAGGACCACCTTAATAAAGCTCTTTCTCCTGATTATCAATCAAGGTCCTCTCTTCAGCCTCCTGCCTCACCCCTTCTCCCACTGTAACTGTGCCTCTGACTGCTAAAACCTTCTGGAGTTCTGGAGAGGTAGAATGCTTGCTTCTCCCATTAGCACCCCACCTCTTCCACCAAAGCACCTAGCTTCCACCTTTCTCCTCCGTGCGAAGTTTATTTGGCTTTCCTTCCATTCATTTCTGTAGTTTGGGGGTATGGTTGTCACGAAGTTGATGGAGATTGTCCCGTTTCTTATTATTGTTTTTACATAGTTTTCAAAAGTAGAGGATGTAATGTCTTTCCTCTGCCATTTTGAAAGCATAACTCTGATGCACTTTTTGTGTCCTGCAACTCTAAATTGATGTTATGGTTTGAATATGTCCCTTCCAAAATTCAGGTGTTGCCAATGTGATAGGATTAAGAAGTGGAGCCTTTAAGAGGTGATTAGGCCATGAGGGTTCCTCCCTCATGAATGAGATTAAGGCCCTTATAAAAGAGGCTTCAGGGAGTGTTTGTCTAATTTGCTAGCTTGCTCTTCTGCCATGTGTGGACATAGCATTTCTCCCTTCTGGAGGACACAGGATTCAAGATGCTGTCTTAGAAGCAGAGACACCAGGCCCCAACTTGCCAGTGCCTTTATCTTGGGCTTTCCGGCCTTTGGAACTGTGAGAAAATAATTTCTTTTATAAATTACCCAATCTCCGTTATTCTGTTACAGCAATAAAAAACAGACTAAGATAGTTGGTAATAGTTTTCTTTTACCTGCCTCACAGGGACAAATTACTGGAGTAGACCGAAGTGCAACAAAGCTAAGGGTTGTTCTTACGATCTCGTTTACCATAATTCCATCCTAATTAATTTGGTAGTCTTTCCACATGAAATCATTTGCCATTCCCCAAGCTTGACATGCACTTTCATAACTCCATGAAAACCCTTACTGAATGTGACTCTCAGGAAGACACACATCTGCCAAGTTTCCTATCCTGGGTGGCGTTTCCACTTGGCAGGTAGCCCTGCCTTCTCTTCAATGCCATTGTTGATTTCTTTACCCACCAGTCTCCCAAACCAGATAGGAAAACTTTGAGGGGAAGACATCATCTTATTTATGAATCTTTGAGAGCAGAGTTCCTTGCTTATAGTAGGTGCTCAATTAATATGATCAATAAATGGATGAATGATACTTATTTTGGATGATAGTTCTCAAAGAGACAAAGACAGGCTCTATCTTAATGCCTGGTTTTGCCTCTTTTTCTGGTGCCAAGGCCAGTTTCACTAGCAGCTGGACAGTAATGGCCCTCAATGACAAGGTGAAGGATAAGTTGTTGCTGAACACTCGTTCTGATTAATGAATTAACTTTTTGAGTTTCACATCTTTATTTTATGGCCACTGCATTTATACTCAGTCTTTCCGATTCATTTTAAAATTTGTTAAACATTATTTTCTAACATATTTCACAGATATGTAATTTTGTCTTTAGGTAAAATGACATTATTGAAGTATTTTTGGGGTGAAAAATATTCTCTGAAGCATTTGACTCTGGCTGTTAGTTTTCCAGACCAAAATTCCAATAACATTCAGGGTTCAGAGGAGTATTTGTATTCAAATTACACAGAGAAATTCAGTCTTCTCCTTTAGTTACAAACCAAATTGCATGTTAAACGTTATATTTCAGAGAGATGTAGCTTTCTATTTTGGCTTTTAGGAACGTATCTTCAACAATTTACTCATTCATTTATGCAAAAATTAAGTGAAAACCCACTATGTGTCAAGCAATTTGGGGGGCTTAAGGAATGCATATATGAATAAGATATGTTTTCTGCTCTCAAGGAATCAAGGAGAGGAAAACATAGAGAAATCATTATAATCAAAATGCAATGCATCCCCTATGAATATCTATAGATCATGAGACCAGTGTCAAAGGGCATCAGCATGACATCTGACGGCAGAGTTTCTATAAATAAACGAAATAGGTGGTTATGTTCTTCTCACCACATTTTTGAACAACAGTAGGAATGTAATCTGTTCAAGCAAGATTTAGATTCTAACCCATGAAGCATTTAACTACCTACTATATGCCAGCTGAGGTGCCCAACACTTATCTCATAGAAGTAGTAAGATGCACTAAGGTTGCATTAATATTTAATTAAAGCAGAACAGGATAAACCCAGTAGGTAAATAGAAATAGTTGAGAATTTTTCCATCCATGTCCATTCCCATGAGATTTAGGGGTTCTCTCAAAGGCCTGCCTAGTCATTGCAGTATTCACGCCCCTTTCTTCTCACTCAGTGCTTCTTGTGTTTTAGGGTGTTTAAGAATTACTATATAAGATTATCACCCACAAAATCATCTATAATAAAATTCATGGTTGATAATTTTGTTTACGCAATATTGTTGCCTTATATACTAAATGTGTTTTCTGTTAAGAAGCAATTTTTACTTGCTTTGGTTCATATCAGTTCATTTTAAACACACAAAAAGCAATACCTTTAAGAATGTGTCATTTTTGCCTTATCTGGACTACCACATTCTCTTTATTGAGGACTCAAATTCTGCCAAGGAGAAACTATTTATTTCAAACTAAACAAAGAGAAAACAGGCCTAAGGTCTACTTACAGAGAGAACCAGAGCCCCTCCCTGCCTGCCTTAACTCAGGGCTCTACATTTGTTTTAGACAACTTTTGGGTAGAATTGAACATTATGAGCCCATGTCTGCCTTGGGCCTTTGCACTTGCTGTTCACCTTTCTTGGAACACACTTCCTCCAGATATTAGCACAGCCTATGCCCACGTTCCCTATCCTCAAGTATCATCTCAGAGAGGCCTTCACTGACCACTGTAAAAACCAGAAGCCCCCACTTCCCCTCCAGCACCTGCTAAACTCCTTTATCCTCCTGAACTTTTTCTGCGTAGTACTTAACATCCAAAATAGTATGTCTTAGTTATCCATTGTCACGTAACAAATTACCAGAAAAACTAGCAACCTAAAACAACATTTATCACTGCACAGGTTCTGCAGGTCAGAAATCTGAGCACAGCTTATCTTGGTTCTGTGGCTTAGGATCTCACACAAGGTTACAATAAAGGTGTCAACCAGAGCCACAATCATCTCAGGGTTAAACTGGAGCAGGATCTGCTTCCAAAATCACCCAAATGGCTGCTGGCAGGATTGAATTCCTTGCAGGTTGTTGGACTGACGGGCTCACTTCCTCTCTGGCTGTGGGCCAGAGGCTGTCTTTGGTTCCTTGCTACATCAGTCTCTCAGTAGGGGCGCCTAGAACATGGCAGCTGACTTCATCAAGGTGAGGAAGCAAGATACAGGGAGAGAATGCCAGCAAGATGGAAGCTATGCTTTTTCAAACATAATCTCAGAAGTGAAAGCCCATCATTCTTGTTGCATTCTATCATTAGTAGAGAGGAGGTATTACTATGTTGCCCAGGCTGGTCTCAAATTCCTAGGCTCAAGCAATCCTCCAGCCTTGGCCTCCCAAAGTGCTGGGATCACAGACATGAACCACCATAACCAACCTTTTAACTACAGTTTTTTTATATATAAAATGAACTGTATTTCTCTGCTACGAAATGCAAAAAGTAGCCATAGAGGTTAGTGAAGACAATATTCCAAAAAGGGGAATTTCAAAGTAAGCAGCTGCGTTATGAATATACTTTAGTATCCTAAATAGCCCTTTAACATTTTATGAGTTAATTTTGAGCTACCTTAGTTGTCAGTTTGAAAACCACGGTTGAACATCTAGCTAAGCTTTCAGAAGCAGAGAAGTAGTTTATTATCTTGGAGCCTGTTTTTGTAAACAAAGTCATGGGCAGACCAGAAAAGTGCGGAACAAAAGGCAATCTATTTCTGCTGACATGGAAAGGAGATGAATAGGATTAAGCTATAAATACAGCCTGGAGATTGTCATCTCTTTTCCTCCATGGATGCACAGTGCCCCACATTACAAATGATTTCCAAGGACCTGAAAACGTAGAGATTGAATTGGCCTCTTGCTGGTAAGGAGATATTACTCTCCAGAGGTTGGCCAAAATTCACAGTTCCATCTTCTGAGTTAACTGATCAAAGGGGAGTGAGCAGGTGGTACAACTTGAAAACAAGTTAAAGGTAGCCAGGAGTGGAATCTGGGGTGAAGATACTAATAGCAAGAAATATCTGCTCAGAATGCAGATGATTCAAAAAGCACGATCCAGAAATCCAATTCAATCAACATTATTTTCTGATAACTTATTATGTTCAAAGTATGAGGGGCCCATACAGGTATAACTTACTTCCTGCCCACAGATAACTTACAATCTATTTGGAAAGAAGATAAATATTTGAGAAGTTAAGCAGCAATGAAAGATTTCAGCAAAAGCAGAAGAGCAACCAGCTGGCATTACATTTTCAATTGCCAACTAAGTGATATCAGCCTTAAACAGGAGTTCAGAGAAAGGAAATTGGTAGCCTGAAAAAAATCAGGGAAATATTTGTAAGCCGGGTGAAATCTCAGCTAAGTTTTCAATATGAGTATGCCTTTATAGGTGGAGAGAAGAAGGGGTAGGGGTCTCCCTGGTCAGTAAAACTGTGTAAGTTCATTTCAAAGCTTGGAGGTGAGAAAATACATATTGTGTTTGGGAGTAGAAGCTTCAAGTATGGAGAAGAGAGAGTCTGTAGGAGACTAGTGGAAGGACATGACTAGTGGAAAAGTCTCGAAGCTGACGGTAGATCTCAGCTCTATTGCTCTACATGATGTGGTTTTTTTCACACATGGTTGTGTTCCTTCAATGCTTGTGCTTTAATTTGCATAAATCAAATCATGTTTTAAAGATCCTGTGAGAAGTTGCTGTTTAGGGAACACCTGTGACGAATATTTAACTCTTAATGTACCAACGAGGATAACTTTGTCAAATTACAAATTTCCTAAGTTAATGTAAAGGGTTGTGGAGTTGGCTTAACTCACGGGTTGAGTGGTTCAACTGTTTCCCTGTGATGGTCTTGGCTCTGCTCTCCTCTCAGTGTAGGCATTATCCTCACTCTGTTTTCAAGATGGAGGTCCTCCTGTCTGTGCCAGAAAACATCAAAGGAAGGAAATGCATCTCTGCCTTAAATGCTCCAGGAAGTGAGAATCTTCTAGAAACTCCCAGGAAACTTCCGCTCGAGGCTTCTTGGCCTCCGTTACATCACATGCCCTTTCATCAACTAGCCTCTGAAAGCTCTGAATGCCATGCCCTTGTTTAGCTCAGACCTGGCTTCTAAAACTACTTGCAGCAGGAATGATGGGAGGGACTTAGCTGGTTTAGACCAATCAGGGCCCACTCCTGGTGCTGGGGTGAATACCCAAAGCCAAAAGCACAGGGCAGCTACACAATGCAGGCCGCACAGGAAAGCCACAAGGTTCAGGCATTCATGCTTTAGTTTGGGTGCAAATACAGAACTTTATATACAGTTTGCTTTTTTAAAAACTACTGTTGCTATTCTTGCATTTACTCAGCCATGTTAATTTTAGGATCTTTTAGCCAATGCCTGCAAAAATCTGGTTTCAGATTTTGAATGGAATTTTAGCAAAAATAACTTTGAGAAGTGACCCCTTCGCAGAGTTGAACCTTTTCATCCTTGAACATAGTATGTTACTAGTTATCCAGGTCTTTTATTTCCATTAATATTTTATACTTTTCTTTATGCATGGTTCTTCATGTATGTTTTCTTCATAACAAACATTTTTTATTAGATTCATGCTGACTTTATAGTTTTTCTTACTATTATAAATGGAGTGCAGTTTTCTATTACATACTGTAACTGGTTAAAATGTGGCATTTAGAGTCTTGATGATTGTTGTATGTTAATCTTGTCACCAGCCACTTGCTGAATTCTCATATAAATTCCCATATGCATTGTTTTAACTACTACATCACCTGCAAATATTAAAAATATTATTCCTTCCTTTACAACCCTAAAACATTTTTTAAATCACTCTGTTAACTGGAATATCTAGCACAATGTTGAGTATCTGTTGAATATATGCTGATAGCAGATATTTTTAGTTATTTCTGGATTTTCACTGGAATGCATCTTAAACACATCTAAGTAGGTTGTTTTCTGTACATTTTTATTAGGTAGCCTTTTAGTGACTTAAGAGGTTTTCTTCTTTTCTAGCTTACTATAACTTTGTTTTAATCATGAATAGAAGTTTAGTGGTAGTAAATGCTTTCTTTGCTGTGATTATGATTATTTGTACAACTGAATTCATAAATAAGTTTGGCCTTATTTTCCTATTTGTCTTTGATTTTGTTTTCTGGTTATGCTAGTCTCTAGAAACAAGTGGACTTCTTTTGTGAGTATAAAACAGTTATTGTAAGATAGGAATCATTTTACTAGAAGTTTACTTGAAATCTCCAGTAAAATCACTAGACCTAGTGGGAGTTTTTGTAGGAACTTGGATTACTGGCCCAATTGCTTTTGATCTCTTCAGGTTTATTGGTCTATTCAGATTTTCGGTTATTTCTCTGTAAAATTTCCCAGATTTTAAATGTATTACCTTAAAATTATGTCTAGTCTTCTCTTAATTCTGAAGTCACTACAGCATCTATGGTTATGTCCCTCTTTTTTTTTTCTTTTTTTGAGACAGAGTCTTGCTCTGTCACCCAAGCTGGAGTACAGTGGTACAATCTTGGCTCACTGCAACCTCCGCCTCCCGGGTTCAAGCAATTCTCGTGCCTCAGCCTCCAGAGTAGCTGGGATTACAGGAGCCCGCCACCACATCCAGCTAATTTTTGTATTTTTAGAAGAGATGGGGTTTCCCCATGTTGGCCTAAGTGGTCTCAAACTCCTGGCCTCAAATGATCCTCCCACCTCAGCCTCCCAAAATTCTGGGATTACAGGCATGAGCCACCACACCTGGCGTGTCCTTCATTTTTAGTATTATTTTTGCCTTCTCTTTTTTCCTCTTTCTAGAGATTTATTTCATTAGACTTTAATAGAGCTGACATTAGCTTTATTAACTCTGGTGGGGAGGGCTGTTTGGTTGGTTTTCCCATTTTAACTTCTTTTATATTTCATTTTCTTCTTCTTGCTTCATTTGGCGTTTTCCAGCTTTTAAAGCTAATCAATGAATTTATTTTTAGCTCATTTTTCTTTTCTGAAATAAAAAATATTTCAAAATTCATCCCACTAACTTTGATATGGACTGGCTTTAATAAAAATATTATTTTATAGTATTTTTCTCTTTTCTTATAACCAAGAATTATTTATACATTATTTTATTTTCAAATGTTTGATATTTGAAGTCCTTCTGCTTTTTTTCTTTACTGATACATAACAGATGCATATATTTTGGGAGTATAGGTAATAATATATTCATATAAACAACACATCAGTGTAACTGGCATATTCATCACCTTAAATATTTGTCATTTCTTCATCGGTTTGCTTATCTTTGCTATTATTACCTTGTGATGTTTGATTATAGTGAGTATGAAATCAGATCTTTAAAATTAAGAGGGAATTATTTTGTCCTAACACCTAGATAATTTCTAAAAAGCTGAAAATATTTTAGTACATGAGTTTAATTGATTTATATTTGTTAGGGCTACTGAAATATTTATATTGGTTACCGTAGCCTTGTAGTATAGTTTGAAGTCAGGTAGTGTGATGCCTCCAGCTTTGTTCTTTTTGCTTAGGATTGTCCTGGCAATGTGAGCTCTTTTTTGGTTCCATATGAACTTTAAAAGTAGTTTTTTCCAATTCTGTGAAGAAAGTCATTGGTAGCTTAATGGGGATGTCATTGAATCTATAAATTACCTTGGGCAGTATGGTCATTTTCACAATATTGATTCTTCCTATCCATGAGCATGGAATGTTCTTCCATTTGTTTGTGTCCTCTTTTATTTCATTGAGCAGTGGTTTATAGTACTCCTTGAAGAGGTCCTTCACATCCCTTGTAAGTTGGATTTCTAGGTATTTTATTCTCTTTGAAGCAGTTGTGAATGGGAGTTCATTCATGATTTGGCTCTCTGTTTGTCAGTTATTAGTGTATAAGAATGCTTGTGATTTTTGCACATTGATTTTGTATCCTGAGACTTTGCTGAAGTTGCTTTTCAGCTTAAGGAGATTTTGGGCTGAGATTATGGGGTTTTCTAAATATACTATCATGTCATCTGCAAACAGGGACAATTTGACTTCCTCTTTTCCTACTTGAATACCCTTTATTTCTTTCCCTTGCCCGATTGCCCTGGCCAGAACTTCCAACACTATGTTGAATAGGAGTGGTGAGAGAGGGCATCCCTGTCTTGTGCCAGTTTTCAAGGGGAATGGTTCCAGTTTTTGTCCATTCAGGATGATATTGGCTGTGGTTTTGTCATAAATAGCTCTTATTATTTTGAGATATGTTCTTTGTAGTTTGTATTTCTGCGGGGTCTGTGGTGATATCCCCTTTATCATTTTTTATTGCATCTATTTTGATTCTTCTCTCTTTTCTTCTTTATTAGAATTTATTGAGCGTTTTTAGCATGAAGGGCTGTTGAATTTTGTCAAAGGCCTTTTCTGCATCTATTGAGATAATCATGTGGTTTTTGCCTTTGGTTCTGTTTATATGCTGGATCACGTTTATTGATTTGCGTATGTTGAACCAGCCTTGCATCCCAGGGATGAAGCCCACTTGATCATGGTGGATAAGCTTTTTGATGTAATGCTGGATTTGGTTTGCCAGTATTTTATTGAGGATTTTTGCATCGATGTTCATCAGGGATATTGGTCTAAAATTCTTTTTTTGTTGTGTCTCTGCCAGGCTTTGGTATCAGGATGATGTTGGCCTCATAAAATGAGTTAGGGAGGATTCCCTCTTTTTCTATTGATTGGAATAGTTTCAGAAGGAATGGTACCAGCTCCTCCTTGTACCTCTGGTAGAATTTGGCTGTGAATCCATCTGGTCCTGGACTTTTTTTGGTTGGTAGGCTATTAATTATTGCCTCAATTTCAGAGCCTGCTATTGGTCTATTCAGGGATTCAACTTCTTCCTGGTTTAGTCTTGGGAGAGTTTATGTGTCCAGGAATTTATCTATTTCTTCTAGGTTTTCCAGTTTGATTGCATAGAGGTGTTTATAGTATTCTCTGATGGTAGTTTGTATTTCTGTGGGGTCTGTGGTGATATCCCCTTTATCATTTTTTATTGCGTCTATTTGATTTTTCTCTCTTTTCTTTATTAGTCTTGCTAGTGGTCTATCAATTTTGTTGATCTATTCAAAAAACCAGCTCCTGGATTCATTGATTTTTTGAAGGTTTTGTTGTGTCTCTATCACCTTCAGTTTTGCTCTGATCTCAGTTATTTCTTGCCTTCTGCTAGCTTTTGAATGTGTTTGCTCTTGCTTCCCTAGTTCTTTTGATTGTGATGTTAGGGTGTCCATTTTAGATCTTTCCTGTTTTCTCTTGTGGGCATTTAGTGCTATAAATTTCCCTCTACACACTGCTTTAAGTGTCAGAGATTCTGGTATGTTGTGTCTTTGTTCTCATTGGTTTCAAAGAACATCTTTATTTCTGCCTTCATTTCATTATGTACCCAGTAGTCATTCAGGAGCAGGTTATTCAGTTTCCATGTAGTTGAGTGGTTTCGATTGAGTTTCTTAATCCTGAGTTCTAGTTTGATTGCACTGTGGTCTGAGAGACAGTTTGTTCTTTTACATATGCTGAGGAGTGCTTTACTTCCAACTATGTGGTCAATTTTGGCATAAGTGAGATGTAGTGCTGAGAAGAATGTATATTCTGTTGATTTGGGGTGGAGAGTTCTATAGATGTCTATTAGGTCCACTTGGTGCAGAGTTGAGTTCAATTCCTGGATATCCTTAACTTTCTGTCTCGTTGATCTGTCTAATGTTGACAGTGGGGTGTTAAAGTCTGCCATTATTATTGTGTGGGAGTCTAAGTCTCTTTGTAAGTCTCTAAGGACTTGCTTTATGAATCTGGGTGCTCCTGTATTGGTTGCATATAGATTTAGGATAGTCAGCTCTTCCCGTTGAATTGATCCCTTTACCATTATGTAATGGCCTTCTTTGTCTCTTGATCTTTGTTGGTTTAAAGTCTGTTTATCAGAGACTAGGATTACAACTCCTGCCTTTTTTTGTTTTCCATTTGCTTGGTAGATCTTCCACAGCATGGTACTGGTACCAAAACAGAGATATAGACCAATGGAACAGAACAGAGCCCTCAGAAATAATACCACACATCTACAACCATCTGATCTTTGACAAACCTGACAAAAAAACAAGAAATGGGGAAAGGATTCCCTATTTAATAAATGGTGCTGGGAAAATAGGATAGCCATAAGTAGAAAGCAGAAACTGGATCCCTTCCTTATACCTTATACAAAAATTAATTCAAGATGGATTAAAGACTTAAATCTTAGACCTAAAACCATAAAAACCCTAGAAGAAAACCTAGGCAATACCATTCAGGACATAGGCATGGGCAAGGACTTCATGTCTAAAACACCAAAAGCAATGGCAACAAAAGCCAAAATTGACAAAGGGGATCTAATTAAACTAAAGAGCTTCTGCACAGCAAAAGAAACTACCATCAGAGTGAACAGGCAACCTACAGAATGGGAGACAATTTTTGCAATCTACTCATCTGACAAAGGGCTAATATCCAGAATCTACAAATAACTCAAACAAATTTACAAGAAAAAAACAAACAACTCCATCAAAAACTGGGCAAAGGATACGAACAGACACTTCTCAAAAGAAGACATTTATGCAGCCAACAGACACATGAAAAAATGCTCATCATCACTCACCATCAGAGAAATACAAATCAAAACCACAATGAGATACCATCTCACACCAGTTAGAAGGGAAATCATTAAAAACTCAGGAAACAACAGGTGCTGGAGAGGATATGGAGAAATAGGAACACTTTTACACTGTTGATGGGACTGTAAACTAGTGCAACCATTGTGGAAGAGAGTGTGGCGATTCCTCGAGGATCTAGAACTAGAAATACCATTTGACCCAGCCATCCCGTTACTGGGGATATACCCAGAGGATTATAAATCATGCTGCTATAAAGACACATGCACACGTATGTTTATTGCGGCACTATTCACAATAGCAAAGACTTGGAACCAACCCAAATGTCCATCAGTGACAGACTGGATTAAGAAAATGTGGCACATATACACCATGGAATACTATGCAGCCATAAAAAAGGATGAGTTCCTGTCATTTGTAGGGACATGGATGAAGCTGGAAACCATGATTCTCAGCAAACTTTTGCAAGAACAGAAAACCAAACACCGCATGTTCTCACTCATAGGTGGGAATTGAACAATGAGAACACTTGGACACAGAAAGGGGAACATTACACACCGGGGCCTGTTAGGGGGTAGGGGAAGTGGGGGAAGGAAAGCAATAGGAGATATACCTAATGTAATTGACGAGTTAATGGGTGCAGCACACCAACATGGCACATGTATACATATGTAACAAACCTGCACATTGTGCACATGTACCCTAGAACATAAAGTATAATAAAATAAATATTTGTAGTAATTTCTTATATCTTCTCTTTTTAATTTTTAGGTTTTTTATTTTCTAATTTCTGTTGAGTGGATTGAATTTTGTGCCTTTTTTAAATTGCTTGGAAGTTTTGTGTTTCATTTGTATTATTTTTGCTTCCCTTTCTTATTAACAAGCATGCTATAATATTTTTCTGGCAAAATCTAAATTTAATTAGTAGTTGACCTCCCAAACAAGACATTTTAGCTTCCCTACAGTAGTCCCAGCAAGGAACCTATCTATCCCGAACTCCCAAGGTGGTATTACTAGGAATCTGGAATTTTAATTCCAATTTATAGCACACACACATGCACATGTGTGTGCACACACAAACACACACTTTCCAGGTAGTATTTATCTAGATCTAGCAATATATTTTCTTTTTTTTTTCTTTCTTCCACCTGCCTGTCTTGCCCATTTTTTTCCTTTCAGTTAGGCTGGGATCATCCTAAGTCCTACTGCGCCCAGCTGTGGTCTTTCAGTGCCAAACCATCTGAGTTCTAAGCTTCATTTCATTCTTACTCTTGAATGATGGCTTTGGATTCTAGGTGTTTTCCCCTCAGAACTTTTTCAGTTTTACTCAGCCCTTTAAAGGTGTTACTCCATTGTCTTCTGGAATTTACTGCTGTGATAAGAAACCTGATATTAGTCTCTCTCCATCTCTGTCTCATACGGAATCTGCCTTTGTCTCTTTTCCTTTCAGGATGCTCCCATTACACTTCATCTCTGAGGTTCTGCTATGAAGTAGCTGAGATTCCAGGGAACCTTTCCTATGAGTTTATAAACTTTAGTCTATTCTAAGGCTTTACTGAGAAACTAGTCATATTATTCATTCAGTTTCTTGGTTACTTGTAATTTCAAATAGGATAAAATTTTGTGAGTTCTGCATAGGATAAAGGATCAAAAGTTACTACTAAAAAATATGTGGATACCTCCATCTGTTTTTTTCCTAAACCTAGAAAATAAGGCAGAGAAATGGATAGATCAATACTGTTTCTGGCCTTTAGAAATTTATTACTTTGTGGTTTTCCAGCCCTAAAAAGAATTAGAAGCTATTTGGATTATATCTAACTATATTATTTAACAACTGAGTATATCAGCAAACCAACTCACAAAAGGTTTTCAGGTGACGTTATAAGGGAAACTATTTCCACAATTTTAGTAAAGTTCTAAAAAGTCAGTTTAAGCAGACACAGCATACAAAGGCTTTATGAAATTAGAAATCTAAGAACAGCATATCAATGAAGTGACCTTAATTTGCCTATCGTCCTTTATACAATTTGGGATTGGATATAAAATTGTTCTACCTCCTTGGTCATTAAATGTGCTAGTCTATTAATGCAATTTGGGCAATACTAGATTCATAGTGTTACATACCAGACTCTTACTGAAAAGACAGTGTTGGGGGAAAATTGAATGTATATATTACTTTATCATTCCAAAAGTGGTTTCTCATTCATTATCTCATCATTCCTAGTAATGATATGGAGAAAGTACTACTATTTTTATTTTAGAGAGAAGGAAGCTTCAGAGATATTCAGGATGTCTCCCAAGCAAGTATAACTTAGATTAAGTCAGACAGTCTGGGATTAATTCAGTGCATCACATGTCACCTTGTAGGTGGTAGGTGCTCAATACATATTTGCTTAATGAAGGGGTGACAAAAACCGCGATTCTGATGCCATACCCAAGGCACTTTCTACTTTCACAGCTGCCTTTAAGTCACATGGAATTACGCAACTGCTGTGGAGGCAGCAAGAAACAGAAGTAGTAAGAATAAAGGAATTTTTCTAAACTGAAAGTGAAGAGGAACACTGTGAGGTAGAAATTACGATTTCCATTTTATGGATGAGGAAACCAAAACTTAGCACCAGGGACCATTCTCTGTGCGTCACTCACCTTTCCACATGTCTTCCAAGCAGAGGTACTAACTGCCTTTCTTCCAAACTATCCTTATAAGGATATGTTTGTGTAGTGAACAAGTTTAGATGACAGAGGTAGTGACTCCATCCAGAGCAAAGGCAGAGTTGTTTATCGGCCAGTATACTAAAGATAATGTCTCCCTCCAGGACAAAGTTCAGGTGGACTTATGAAATCCATTATGAAAGATTCAGGTTTTCTACGTTCAGGATTCCTGTCTAGTAACCCAGTGTATGCAGTTGTTGCCTCACTCTCTGTATGTCTTCCAATGGGAAGTGGGGTTCTGGAAGTGGCACAAATGCTAATACTCTGGCTACGGCTATTGCTCTGAGTAATAAATCCCTTTCTCTCTGACCTAGGGGTCTTGTGTCTTCTGAAAACATCCATGAAATGATGGCAGACTAACATGTTAGCTTGCAAATAGGGTCAAATCTCACTTTTCATTGTTCTTGATGCTTAGCAAGACTCAAAAGCATCTAGCTCATAAATACTGGGATTTGAACCTAGGTGTGATGGACCTCAGAACCAGAGCTCCTGACCTCCACTCTTTACTATTTCCCATGGAAACAGGCATGAATCTTCTCAGCAAGAGCCCATGGTGTCATGCTGTCATGGTGTAACCGAAACTGTTTTATTATTACATTCTGAACTGACAAAGTCCAGAACTCATTTCATTTTGTTTTCTTTTATAAACCTTGAAATTATATCCAGCCTTATTCAAAGGCAAGGGAAATGGGTGACTTAGATTGTATGAGGGGCAGGAGAAGGTCACCTGCCAGCAGATGTGATGTTTCCATTGTGAGCAATTCACATTTTCCTATTGAGGCATTGTTTGCCAAAATACCGTATTTTGACTTGGTTCAACATACCAAATGGCTGTTAGCTTGGAACCTTAGTTTGAATTAGTTTGATGTCTTGACCTTTCCAAAAATGGGGGGTTGAAAAGTAGAGTTCTATAAAATGAGCCAAAACAAAACAACAAAGCAAACAGTTAAAAGGTCTCAAATGTGAGTTAGGAAACTGCCAGCTCCTGTATAATGTTTAAAAAGTCACTAGATTTCTCCAAGCTTTAGTTTTTTGAAAATCTGTAAAATTGAAGTAATTATCTCAATGGATTGCTTTGAGGGTCTGATAGATAAGGTTATCAAATTTAGAAAATAAAAATACAGGATGCCTAGTTATAGTTGAACTTCAAATATGCAACAATGATGTAGTATAAGTACATCCCACATATCGCATACAACCTACTAAATAATCTGTTTTGCATCTGAAATTCAAGTTTAACTGGGTATTCTATATTTTATTTGCAACCCTCCAGATAAATAATATACTGTAAAGCAACCTTGATTTGAGGATTTGTATTTAAATAATTTACTAAGAAACTGCTCCCAGGGCTGACTGTGACCTTTAAGAGAGTAGGAAGAGCAGAACAGGGAGGGGAGGAGAAAGCCAAGCAAATGCAAAACTTCAGGGAAATCCTGCAGAGAAGAGCTTCAGCCTGATCAGGCAGGGAGCTCTGGGATGTGAGTGACCTGGCAGATATGTCTCAACCAGAGGTGGGGAAGCTGGAGTTTGATATTACTTGCACCTCTCAGTTAGTGATTAAGGGGTACTTTCAGCTCTCTCTAGTAATTGGCAATGCAGGTCCAAGGACCCTAGGGAAGCCCTCTAAAGAAGATCTGCAAATGCAAGTCACTGAAAAGGAAAACACATAGGGTGTGTGGGGACTGGTGGGGCAGCAACAGAAATGAAAAAGCATCTGAGGAAACTTGGAAAGGACACCAACTGCATGCACTACAGTGCCCTGTAAACTCATAGAGTACCATGTATGGTTGGTAACAGATTAAGAGGCAATGAGAAACAGGATTCTCAGTGAAGAAACCAAAGAGATAGTGAACCCTACTCTCCCAAATGGTAAATGTCATAATTCTTCTAATAGTTCTAACTATTAGAATTGCCAAATGGTAAATGTCATAATTCTTCTAATAGTTGTTCTAGTAGTTCTAACTAGATTTTGACGCTCATTGAGGAGGTTGGGTAGCAGCTCCTCTCCAGTTTATTTGCATGTATCTGTGAATACAATGAGCTTTCCTTGAATTCAGAAAGACAGCAGCCCCTACAGAACAACCTCCTCTTCACTGTGCTGTTGAAAGCCCAGCTGGAGGCAACTGTAAACTTACAACCACCAGCCCTTGCAGGACATCTCTTAGGGAAACTACAGGGCATAATTTCGAAGTCCATGAAGTGCTACATGGCTTTGTCTAAAAACCCATGGAGAGAAATTGAATGGCCTTAAACTGATGCCCAAATTGCATATTTAAGAAACCCTCTAATTTGGAGGAAGTCTCCCTAGGAGGCTTTCTATGCTGCTTGGCCTATAAAACTCTAAATATTAAAATTAAAACTAGCGAAATACACAACTAGAAAATAACATCTATTGAAATCATAATTTATTCATTTGTTTGGTTTTTATTCCCCTTCTCTCTCCTTCAAATAATACCTCCACGACAAAAGGATCCTCTAGTATCACACTCACTCCCCCTCATTCGTGTGGGAGACTCCCAGGATGCAAAATGATAGGCAGCTGGGGCAGGGCATTTTGCCACTGCCTTGTGCATTATTTAGAGGCGAAAAGGAGCAAACTGAGAAGCTAGGGAAAGAAGAAAAGAGTCTTTGGCAAGACACATTGGACTATTTCTTTTTGAGAAGTGAGTGTTTTGGAATAAATGAATGGTGTAGTAGCAAAGTATAGAACAAGGTCTCTCAATTCTGTTAGCTTCCAGGTACTAAGGCTGTCACAATGATAATGACATGCCTTTTAAGTGTTGAGTCCCAAGGGCCCTCCAAGAAGTTCCACCTAAGGAGATTATTTTAATGGAACCATGGTTCTTGAAACTGACCACTAGGGAGCATTTCTCATCGAAATAGTTTAGCAACACATAGGTCTTTAGTGACTTTAGCCACAAGAATTTGGGAAGTTGGGATGTTTCCAAGCACAGTGTAATGAGCTCCTTTCAGAGAGGCACAGCTTTCTACAGCAGAACTTCCCAATCACTGTGCCACAAATGGATAGAGGCAGGGTAACCATATGTCACCGTTTGCTGAGGCAGTCTTGGTTTATATCTGTAGTCCCAGCAAAATTATTAATAGTGCCTCCTTACACTAGAACCGTTGTCCTAGTTTGGATGATAAATATGAATGATAAAATGTATGGTTATATGTGTGCCAAGATTTTTATCTCCTTAGTCTTCAGGGTGGCTAGAGTCACAGGGCTGTTTGCCTCAGGCTGTGAGCAATCTTGTCTATTTTGTTCCAGTCTTCTATACAAATATTAACAGTGGGCACAGGATAACTATGAACACTGCCATGGAGACAAGGGGGTCTTAGGTGAAAGAAGAAATAAGTACAGAGAAAATTAACATCTAGGATGCAAGTAATGCAGCCAAACTTTCCTTGTGAATTTGACAAATAGAAGTACTTGTAGTTCTCCTGTAAAGACCATCTAATTCAAAATTGTCCAATAAAAACAAAATGCAATCAAAACCGTAATATACCACTTCACATTCTTTAGGATTCCTAACATTAAAAAGTCAGAAAATAACAAATGTTGATGAGGCCATGGAGAAATTAGAAACTTTGTACACTTCTTGTGGGAATAAATAATGGTGCAACCATCTTGGAGAACAGTCTGACTGGTTGTTCCTCCAAATGTTACACAGAGTTATTATATAACCTGGTAGTTCTACTCCTGGGTTTATACCCAAGTGAGATGTAAACAATGTCCACACAAAGCCTGGTACATGAATGTTTATAGCAACATTATTCCTAATAGACAAAACGTGAAAACAACACAGATATTCATAAAGTGGTGAATGATAAAATATGATGTACCCATACAATGGAATATTCAACCACAAAAAGAGTGAAGTATTCATTGGTATCTGATGCAACTTAGATGGACCTAAAAAGCATTATGAGAAGCAAAATAAACCCATTGCAAAAGACCACATATTGTATGATTTTATTTGTTCGAAATATCCAGAATAGGCAAATCCACAGAGACAAGGATTAGATTAATAGTTTCCAATGGGCTGCAGGGAGGGGAGAATAGGGTGTGACTGCTAACAGGCAAAGGTTTATTTTTGGGTTACATGAAAGTTTTCTAAAAATAGAAAGTGGTGATGGTTGCAAACTCTGTGAATATACTAAAAATCACAGAGTGGTACACTTCAAGACAGTGAATTATATGATATGTAAATCATCTCAATAAATCCATAGCTTAATAAGTATATAAAATGCAAGCCATATGTATAATTATAAATTTCCTATTAGACACATTAAGATAGGTGAAAACGTGCATATGATTTTAATCATGCACTTTATTTTTAACCTAATATATTCAAAATATCATTTTAACATATAAGCAATTTTTTAAATTGGTAAAATACTGTACATTCTTTTTATTGTACTCAGTGTTAAAAATTCAGTTTTACACTCACAGTACATCTCAATTGAGACTAGCCACATTTTTAAAACTCAAATATCACGTGGTACTGGTAGCCACCATAGTAGAGAACGTGGGTCTAACTAATGGTTGTTAATAGCTGCTAGCTTATGGGTTTTGTGTGTGTAATAAGGCTACATCTGAAGACTAAAATAGCCTAAGCTCTTGAGTGAGTTTAGTAGAAGTGGAAACAAATGAAAATATGTTTCATTAGGTTGTGATTATTCTTAGGGCCAGCTTGTTTGTACCTTCTAGCGTTATTGGTTATGCTGCCAAAGTAAATGTGGGACGCAGATGTTTTTGCTTTTTGTGGAAAAAAACACAAAGATACTAATTGAACCCATTTACCATTCATATTTTGACCTCCTGGATAAGTGTGTCCCAGCCACATGGTGAGTTAGCCTTCTTTGAAAAACTTCAACTTGCATATCATTTGCATGATTTCTCTACCTTCTGAAAATCAGCCTAATACTCATTTTGACACTTCTAACTTATCTTGAAAATCCCTGTTTTTTCATGTTCTAATTTTCTGTCCACCTGATGGTGTCGGTTCCTTCAGGTCTTGACAGCATAGTATAGAATACATCCTAACTGACTCTGTTGTTCTGCCCATCCCCTGATTTCAAAGAGATGTAGGGTTTTCATTCTCCTGTGGGGAGATGTAGGGGTTATTCATGAAGCAGAGACAGGAAAAAAAAATAGAATATGGGGAAATAAGCAGATCTCTTTCCTAAAGCTGAGGTTTTCTAAGGAATATGGAAAATAAGAGGTTCCTAAAGGAAATTTCTTCCCTGACCAAAAGCATAATTATTTCTCTCATTAATTTAAGTGGATGTGTGTTTATGTTGACAACAGAGAATAAAGGGGGTGGTAAGCTCTATGCAAAGAGGGCTGTAAAGAACAGCTGTAAAGACATTTTCTTATGAGAATGAGAAGAGAACTACCTTTGCAACTTCAAAAATGGAGACATGGTATTTGTACTTTTTGTTTTTCTACTAGACAGTGAAGTTCTTGGGACCCAAGAGCAGGGTTTTATCTTGTTCCTCTCTTTCTCCACATCTTATTCCATTTTGTGTTGCTATAACAAAATACCAGAATTGCCTAGAATACTGGGTAATTTATAAACAAGAGAAATATATTGGTTCACAGTTCTGGAGTTGGGGAGTCCAAGAGCATGACACTGACATCTGGTGAGGATCCTCTTGCTGTATCATTGCATGTTGGGAGGCAGAAGAACAATAGAGTGCAAGAGAGCAAGAAGGGGCCAAACTTGCTTTTGTAACAATCCTACTCTCACGATAACTAACCCACTCCCATGATAAGGACATTAATCTATTCATGACCAAATCACCTCTTATTAGGCCCCACCTTCTAACACTGTTGCACTGGGGATTAAGTTTCCAACACATGAACTTTGGGGAACACATTTAAACCTTAGCACTACAGTACATATTTCACTCATTCTACAAGCAACCATCCTGACCTGAGTTTGACTTGGGAAAGTTATTACAACAAAGTTCCTGTTCTTGATCCTTTGGGAGCTCTCTCATTATCTGTGTCTTAGAACTTGGTTTAGCTGGCTCCAGGGCTTTCATGATGGATGAGGGTGTGGATTGGTTAGTTCCTCTTGCAATGGCCACTGAGTTAGTTATCATAAAATTTCATGTAGAGCAGTGTTCCTCAAAGAGTGATTGAGAAATCACTGTTGATGTCCATGGTTGGGCATCAACAGCATTACCTGGGAATTTGATAGAAATGAAAAACTGTAGGTCCCTCTACAGATTTACTGAATCAGAAAATATGTTTTAACAAGCCCTCCAGGTGATTGTAATGTGTGCTAATGTTTGAAAATGCTGATATAGAGCATTCTGTACTACATTGATAGTGTCTCCTGCTTCACTTGAGGGACTTTACAAATACACAAAAATGGAAATTGTGGAAGAACTCCACCTGACAAAAGTTCAAATAGTAGAATTAGAGAAAAGATGTGCAAAAACAGATTTGGGAATAATAATCAGATCATTTGTTGAATGCCTGTCATGTGTAAGACACTCTTCTAGCACCTTTTGCTTACATTCTCTCTATTCCTGACAACAAATGTAAAAGGTCAGTAGTTATATATCCATTTATATCCCTATTTTACAGCAGATGAAACTTATTCAAAAGAGGTTAAGTAATGCATTCAGGGTCAACAGCTAATAAGAGGCAGCAGTGAAATGGAAGTTGAAGCAAAGTCTGTTCACTTACAGAAACTAGACAGGAATAAATGTATGAATTTTGAGCTGTTGGTAAGTGGGGTAGTGTTATTATCCACTTTTTTATTATGAAAAATGTTTCATGGCTGGCATGGCATTTCTATTCTGTTTTAAAACATATTTTGGCAGCAGCCATGAGCCAGTTCAACAATATATGTCAGATTTATTTAAAGGATTTTCAAACTGTAGCACAAAGACCAAGCCTGTGCAGATCTCACATGTTCTTGTGTTTGATAACATCTATTGTTTACAAAATGAAAATGAGAGATGCTTTATCACAAAGATTGTTCAATGGATTGGGCTTCTTACTGCTAATATGACTTGGGACTGTGAACTCAAGGATGAGAGTGAGAGCAAGAGAGAGAGAAACTGTAAACTCTGTTATTCTCAGGGACTGGGTAGAAAAGGGAAAGATTATCTAGACCACTGACTTTTAATCTTGTTTGATCAAAACCCACAGTTAGAAATACATTTTATAATACATTTCAGGACATACATATGTACATATTTATAAAACAATCAATAATGAACAGAATATTTATAGTTAGTATGCATGACAAACACTGATACTTGCTATTTTAGTCTATTTAACTTTTCATACTAACCACCACCCACTGTAGAGATTTTGCATTCCACCAAGTAGCAACTTGCAATAGTGAAAATATTAGAATACTGAAAAACATTATTTAGAGCACACATTTTGGGGCAAATGAGGTGCTTTTAGGGCCTGAAATAAGGAATTAGTATTCCTCTAATGGGAAGAAGATAACCAAAGAGGCTCTCATCTTGAATTGTAGCACCCATTATTCCCACGTGTTGTGGGTGGGACCTGGTGGGAGATAATGGAATCATGGGGGTGGTTCTCCTACACTGTTCTTGTGGTAGTGAATAAGTCTCATGAGATCTGATGGTTTTATAAGGGGAACCCCTTTTGCTAGGCTCTCATTTTCTCTCTTGTCTGCTACCATGTAAGATGTGGCTTTTTCCTTCCACTGTGATTGTGAGGCCTTCCCAGCCATGTGGAACTGTGAGTCCATTAAACCTCTTTTTGTCTACAAATTACCCAGTCTCGGGTATGTCTTTATTGGGAGCATGAAGACTGACTAATACACCAGGGGTGGCTCCACCCCTTTTGGGGCATTTGGAAATGGCTGTGAGCATGATGTAGCTGTCACAATGAGAGTGAACACTACTGGCATTTGGTGGTTGGAGGATGGAATGCTGACTGTGGTGAGGAGCGTGGGCAATCTTGCACAGCAAAGTTTGTCCTGCCCAGCATGCCCGTAGCTCTCCAATGGAAGAATGCAGTGTGGACCTTTTTGCCACCAAGCCAGTTTGGTCCCTTGGATCCCTAGCAGCCAAAGGCTAGATCCCAGGGACTCTTTAGGCTAGGATCCTCTGGTTCCAAATGACTAAATTAATACCCCAGTCCTAAATCAGTGATGGAAAGAAAGCTATCAGGGAAGCAGCATGAATCACCAAGGCAGAATTTCTCAACCTCAGCACTGTTGATATTTGGGGCCAGATCATTTTTTGTCCTTGGGAGCTACCTTGTACTTTGAAGTATATTTAGCAGCACCCCTGGCCTTTATGCTAGATGTCATAAGCACTGCTTTTCACCCCCCAGTTGTGACAACCAAAAGTATTTCCAGATATTGCCAAGTGTCCCAAAAGGGCAAGTCCCCCTCATTAAGAATCACCAGTCTAAAGTAATGAAGAGAAACCCAGACAACTTTTTAAATGAATTTCATGTAAGAACAGGCGCTTCACAAGCAGCATACCTGGAACAAGCCTGCCGCCTCCTGCAACTTTTCTGAGTCAGATGGAATCAATGCAACACATCAGTGGTTTATGGTCTTTTATATTTCCCTAGGTTGCAAGTGGTTAGATAATCATTTTACAGCCTACCTACATCATGGATCCAGGGCCTTGTTCTGTTTGTTTACATGTGAAATATATAAATTGAAGTCTGCACAGATTCCTGGTAAAATCCAGTTAAGACAATGTATGACACATGGGGCCACTGCAGTTATTATCAAAACAACATGCAAAACTAAGCATCACCCCTCTGTTAAGGTTCCTTAATTTTCACTGTGTTTCCTTTCTATTTTATCACATCAAACTAAAGGTAGTGTTGCCTTCAAACATTTGCTTTCACAATATAAAGCTGTCTTTTCAACATAAATCTTACTTTCCACTTCCCTAGGAAACATGCTTTGGATTTAGGTGTCACAGGTGGTAACTGTCCGTGTAGAGGACTGTCGTGGTAAACAAAGGTGATATTTGTAGAATGGTAATTAATCACATGCAGCAGGTATTGCTTGAATCTTTTTAGAATCCTCTGACTGTGCATGTTCAGGGAATGATGGAGTGTTTGTATACTCAGTCAAAGTGAAAACATTTTGTTGTTTCCAGACAAAACAAGCCTCTCTTAAAATTTATTGAATTACCATTTCTGATAAATGAAATGATCTATGCATTTGTTAGAATTTTGTCCTTTTAACATTAACTACATTTAGAGCTGAAAAGAATAAAAATTTATTCTTTAAAATTCGTGTTATTGGACAATAAGAGGATCACAGGATTTGAGTAAAAAAACAAAAACCAAAAACAAACAAAAAACAACTACCTAATTCTTGGCCCTGAAACACTTTAATAAATAAAATGAGCTCCTTTCCTGTAAATAAAAATTGCTAAAATGTGCAATGTAGACTAGGCAAATTCAAGACCAATAAGTACAGTTTTGGTCCTTGTGAATTTTATTATTTCTGCCATTGATTGAGTTAAGCAATCTTTGGCTGGAAAGAAAATAACATTCCTGGCATATGCCTAGGAAATATTAAATTATCCAGGCAAATGGGTTTGTTTGTTTTTTGTGCAGGGAAGACTAATAGGAATTATTGCCATCTTCATGGAAATACAGGGATCATAGGTCGCTTGTACTGAAATGAAGGTGCTTCTGTTTCATGCTCTTAACATTTATATATTTGATTTCAAGTTAAGTGATATGTTGAAGATTAAACATCTTTGGATAAAATGAGTGTGGAAAGACACATCTGATCTCATGTCAGTCTTTTCCTACTGAGTAGTGCTACCAACCCAATATATACACAACCACACTCTCCATGTTGAGCAGCCATGGACTTAATGTTCCCTCTGGTTGATGCTTAAGGGTGCTTAAGATCCTGCTTGAACAGCCCACCTCTGCTCAGAAAACTAGCTATCTGATGGCCAAGCACCCTGGATACAAGACTTAAAGGAATTAATTCTCTATTTCATACCTGGTTGATCTCTTCATACATGCAGAAATCCACGAGTGGCCCATGCTATTTGAAATTCTAAATGAAGGAATTTTCACAATACTTATTTAGGCCAAACTGATTATGGTCAACCATCTGCTGAGAAACTCTTTAGAGAGAAAAACGATAGGATAAACAAATACTGGATTTAGCAATCAAAAAAATTATTCTTTTCTAACTTCCCAACTGGGCAACTGTGGACAAGTTGCTCAAACTTTTTGATCCTCACTGTCCTTGAGTGTTAAGTAAGAGTTACCATTTTAACTACCCTATATCTCAATATTGTTGCAACAGTAATATATCTCAAATTGCTATGGAAGCTGAGCGCACTCAAAATATAAGATACTGTTGTCATTTTTTCAGTAATTGAAATTGGATTATCAGAATGACTGAACTTGGAGAATTAGCCAGAAATATTTTTCTTAAAATAATGGAATAATGCAACAAAATATAATACTGACACAAATCATGCCACTACTACTAATGATGCTTTTCACTTATTTAGTACAGGATAAAGATTGTCATTCTATTTATGATCACTTTAGCCAGTTTGTCTCTTGCCTTCATCTTGGATTCTGATTTTATGTTTCACTACTCATGATATCATTATTTATAGGCAGTTCAGGCCAGTCAGGGTGGCTCACACCTCTAATTCCAGCACTTTGGGAGACCAAGGAGGGAGGATAACTTGAGCCCAGGAGTTTGAGGTCAGATTTGGCAACATAGGGAGACCCCCATCTCTATTAAAAATTTAAAAATTAGCTGGACACATGGTACATTCCCATAGTCCCACCTACTCAGGAGGCTGAGATGGGAGGATTGCTTGAGTCTGGAAGGTAGAGGCTGCAGTGAGCCATGTTTGTGCCACTGCACTCCAGTCTGGGAGAATGAGACCTTGTCTTAAAAGAAAAAAGAAATTATGGGCAGAAATTCTTTGAACTGGCTCTCCTTTTATTCCTGTGAAGAGATTTTCTAAATCCATGGTGCTAATATTTGGGAAGAGGGATGTATTATTTAAAAGCCAAAGGAATGATTTAAAAAAATAGAAACAAAAGCTACAAAACTTAAAAAATAGTCATAGGGATAAAACATCCTAACTCTCTCTGTTTGGGTTAGGTTCTATGACCTGTAATAGAAAATTAATAGTAATAGTTGTATATAATAATGATAATAAACAGTGGTGTTAAAAGTTTATCTGTCCTATAAAAAAAAAAAAATGTGAAGTTGGGTAGGACAAGGCTTGGATGGACACTGCGCACAGTCACCAAGGGACCTTTCTGTTCTACCATTGTAGTGAATTGCTTTTAATTTCAAGTTCATCTCATGTTGTAAGGTAGCCTATGAATCCATGACATTGACCTCTACATTCCAGAGAATCGGAAAAGGATTGAGAGAGAAATAAGGAAAGACATTTGATTTCTCAGCATAAAGCAAATTTCACAGAAGTCCCATTCAATATTTTCACTGCAATATCATTGCCCACAGCTTAATCACATGGCTTCAATGAGCTCCGAGGCTGGAAATGTAGCCTTTTAACTGTTCATACTCATACTCTAAAAGAGAGATTATTTTTCCAAGGAAGAAGGGAAGCTGACTATTGGATAGCAGTCAGCAAAAACTGCCATACTTTTCCTCAAACAAACATGTAACAATCTACTAAATTGAGATAGAATGTTTGATGGGGGCCTTCTATGCCCAGAATAATTGCCACTAAATTGATGGAAGTATCTCTTTGGTTCGGACTCAATATTGTTCTATTTATCCAAAGAGAGTGAGAAAGAGGCACAAACTAGAGTACATTAAGCCAGTGACTCCCCATCTTATTCAGAAAAAAAAAAGCAAAGTCATTATAGTGAATGGTCGACAAGGCCCTTTAGGACCTGGCCTGTTACCTCCATGACATTTCCTACTGCTCATTCCACTTCAGACCCACCAGCCTTAAATGTGGCAAGCAGATATCTGCCCTAGGATCTGCGCAGTAGCTCTTCCACTAGATCTGAATCACTTCCCCTGGTATTTGCATGGTTCATTTCTTCTCCTCCTTCAAGTCTTTGCTCAAATTCCCTCTTCTCATTGAGACCTGCCTGATCCAGAGAGACCAGATGTTTTGCCTTCTTTTATTCATAGTGTTTGGAACTATAGAACCCTCAGCTTCCCTTTGCCCCCCTCCAATGAACAAACAGATAAATAATGACACTTTCTTCTTTTTCAGACAACACCCAATTGTGTTTGGAAAATGGTTTTGAAGAATCTCTTTTGGTCTTTCATGGGTTTTCTAATTTTCTTCTTCCATGAGATACATTTTCCATCTGTCTAATTGGGAAGAGAGTGGAGGGACATTTTCAGAAGGTGTGGTCTTGAAGGAAAGGGACAAAGATGGCACACATATCATATTTTGACTGATACCTATTTCTGTGTATATAAAAATATGCTCACAGGTCAAGAACCAGGAAAAGGTCTTTAAACATGTAATATCTTTGCTTGTGTTTGTCTCTAAAGTTTTCAGGCTGTTAGCACAGTCAGTTCTTAGTTTACATTGTAAAACCTTGTTTTCAAATTTAATATTGCTTGTAGCTTCCCACTATTGATACCCTCAGTGATGTGTGTGTATGCGTGTGTGTGTGTGTGTGTGTGTGTGTGTGTGTGTGTGTGTGTGTGTTTGTGTGAATTCTTACTTTCCTCTTTTCCATTCCTATCTGGGTCCCAAGTGTTTACACATTGAATACATTTTCCTTTTTATTCCAGCCTCAATAGCTACTTTCTTATTTTTTCTGAGTTCACTTCTCATCTTCTCCTTGAACTTTTATCTCTAGCAGCTCTACTCTTTCACCTGTCTAATCTTTTTCCACTACCCTTCTACTATTCTCTAATACTTACACCATGAGACATTACATGGACTGTATCAGAAGAGATACTGTATAATTATCTCAGTAGAATATTATCTCCCTTGCTGACTCATTTATCCTCTGTTTACAGGGATAATAATGTCAACCACAACCAGCACCCAAATTGCAAAACTGAGACCAACAAGGGCTGCTGTATCTGAAAGGATGACTCTGACTAAAAAAGCTTTATCTTTTCAGGATAAATACAAATTGCTTACTTTTTACTTTAAATCTCCCATTTAAATTGTCATTCTCAAATAGTAATGTTTTAAACTTTTGAAAAGTAATTTTAGATCACTCATAATTAAAATGGGATTTACAGATGGATATCCATCTACTTTGTCACACATTACATCATGGAATAACTTTTAATATCTGCATCATGTTCACTGCCATGAGTATTATCTTGACATCTTTTTTTCCCAACAACTAGATGAAGAGAGCAAGGAAAAGTGATTAAGAGTTTGCCATAATCAGCAGAAAACAGCTAGTATAACTGGCCAATGCCAATTTCCCAACGTGGCAGTAATCTGCATTGTCAGTGCCTCTGTTCTCTGTCAGCATTGTCATCTCTCTCCTGCAGGGCCTATGTTTTAAGGAAAAGTATGCCCCCTCAAAAAAGATTGCACATCTCCCAAATTGAATATCAGTTAAAAGCAAGCCTATTTTTAATATTAATATTCATTTTGTACTGTGAAATTGTCATAACTTTTTATGTCCTCTCATAAATGTTGAAACAGGTCCATGATTCAGTACCATTAAATCACTTGTAAATTACCACTGATGAGACTAAAATTGCTACTTCTAAAAACTCACTGCTGTGAGGGCTTCCTGTAGCTTGAATTACCACCTCAAAACTGCCTTACACATTTTCCTGTCTGGTCAGACATGATGAATGCTTGATGGCCGCTAGTCCTGGAGCTCCGAATGGCAAGCCCAGGATTCCAGCCTGGCATGGATGTAATTATCTCTGCTTTTGATTTTGACTGTAGAAGGTAGAGTAGAATGTCCAAAAAGTGTAATTATATAAGGTGACTCTCATTACTCAAAAATAAAATAAAATTAAAAACCATCTATTTGGCATTGTTACTTAGAGGCAAGTAGTATAGAAGCACTGTTGGTCAGTGGTTATGTTAAGTTTTGTTGCCCATTTTAAGGTCTTGTGTTTATCTCATGTGATTTTTCAAAATTTCCTACAGTAGGTAGAGCAAATTAAGCAAATAGAGAATTACGCCTCAGCAACTATCCAAAGAGTAAGATGTAAGATGTTCTGATTCTTGAAAAGTAGATACATTTTTAAAGCAAAGTAGCTACAGGACGTCAGTCTTAATACTGGAATGGTTAGAGAAAAAATTGAGGGAATGGCAAGGTTGCTCCTTCAGTTTTAGATTTTTTGTTGTTTATATTTGTTTACTTTTGAAGTGAATAATTTACATAAGGTATTTAATAGGAAAAAAAGTATGTCTTCTTAAAACCAGCACAATCTTTCCTGGTAATTATGAGGAAGTATTTCTGGATTTCATTGGTGGGAGTAAAATGGTGGCAATAAGGTGATCATTTTTTCATTAGAGTATCATCCCTCCATATCAATTCTGAGTTATTTTGATACCAAGGACCATAAAGCCAGTTACAGGAAGTTTAGGTTTCCCAGTAGGCAACATTGCACACTATATTCTATCATTTATAACCATCACGTATTAAGCACTTTTATGTGACAGAATAAAGTAAAAACAGAACATGACTTTGAGCTAGGGATAACAGCATCTGAAAAAGTCAGCCAAGTTTTGATTTCTGATATAGAATGAGCACTTTGATGATTTGCATGGATTATGAGTTTATACAACAGTGAACCTCTGACTTTTATTTCAGTGTTCTACAGCTCCTCGAGCTAACATATTAACATACTAAACCAAAAGGTTGATCTTCTGTTTTATCATGAAGGCTTAGTTGTTATTTCCACATGTTCTATTTTGTAAATGCAGATGAAATAAATATGGTGCAGGAAAGCTTTTTTTGTAAGCAGATTTGCTACTTGTCCAGGGAAGTTTTTTTAAAAAGGCAGAAGAAAACTAATCTTTATTATGCCTTCTTAGAATATTCAAAAATAACATTGTCTTAGCTATAAGTTGGTCTTTAGATTCTTAGTTCTTAGTTTCTATGCGAATATTAACATTTTAAATGAGTTGCGCTTCCAGACATAAATCAATCAATGAGCTTATCTTTTTCCTAAAATTTCAATGATGGATCTGTAAGCTTTGATTTTTCAGAAACCAGTGATTTCAGAAATCTTAGAGATTTGGGAATACAAAATATTTTTAAGAGAAGGTACTTGGAAAACACTTGTATGATAAATTCCTATTTTCTAAGCTAAGAAGACATTCCTTGCTCTATAATCTCTTCTAAAAGTCATGTGAGTGTTGAAACAATGAAATTTCTGGAAGAACTACAATACTGCAAGATTCCACAATGCAATTAAGAATAACCATGTGGTCATGGACTGCTGAGAATATTGAATGTCAAAGAATTGCTGGAGGGTTTTTTTTTTTTTTTTTTTTGCAAAGGAAAATGACGTTTTGATGATCAAGACCAGATTTTCCAATGTAGGTTTACAACAAAAAGAGAAGCAAGCCCACGTGAGGAGTTAATTTTTAGAGATATTGGTGATGCATTCTAAAAGAAGAACTCAGACGTTAAGCTTTGCTGAAGATTCTTACCCATCACTGTGAGTTGATCCCTCCAGCACAGTGGGAAACCTCATTTTTTCAGAGACAATGAATTCAGTGGGATAAAGGAAAGCGTGAGGTTTGGAGTTAGAAAGCCACAGCATTTTTCTTTTTTTTTTTTTTTTTAGTTCTACCTATTAGACTAAACTTCGAGAAACTATAACCTCAGCATCTTTTCAGTGAGGTATCACTAAGCCTACCTATCTCTCTAGGGTTGATGCAGGGCCATAAATGGAAGTTTATTAAGTGAAAACAACTTATAAATTCTGTAACATTACACACATTATCCTATTATTTGATTAACAATTACCATAAAGTCATTATAAAATTAAAATCTGGAGTTAACAGTAATATACCAAAAATAATTGCTCAGTTTTGACAAATATATGTGATGCTGGGTGAAGGGCATGCAGGAACTATTTATATTATCCTTGCAACTTCTCTGCAACCTAAAATTAAACCAAAATAAAAAGTTTATTTAAAACAAAAATAAAAGCACCCTGCACTTCTTCCACTAACAGAATGTCACCTGACAGGGTTAGACACATTTTCAGGATCCTTCCATCACCACCGTGTATGTTCAAAGTAACTTTATCCTACAGTTCTGACAAAAGGTTAGGACTGGAAACACAAGGTTTTGCAGAACCAATTAGTTATTGTTTAGTTAAAGTAATGGTACTCTTGTGTAGAGTATAAAATGGGAGACTCTGGTGATAGAATGCTATTGTCCAGCATGTTAAGTCCTGATCATTCGTTTCATTGCATCTGTGTTGCCTGTCTAGGATAAAACATCTCCTGCATTTCACGAAAGACCCTAGGCTTCTTATATAAGATTTGTGAATAGCTTCTTCTTGGAGCAATTGTTGAGAGTCCAGGTATATAGTAATTGCAGTTACAGAGATTCAAGAAAAATGACCAGTGGCCTAGGACATCATTGGACCAAGTCAAGTTAGGTAGGTGAGGGATGAGAGCTTCCATCAAGGTGTCTGGATTCAAGCTTAATGCACTGAGGGTAAATGTCTCATTTGGGAGGAAAGGACTGGAGTGCTGCCTCATTTTTGTTCTACCACAAACTGGTCATGTAGCTTTCGAGCATTTTTGGTGAACTGACACATGCCTAGGTTTCCTCCTTTTCTTTTCTCTTTTTTTTCTTTTTCTTTTTTTTTTTTTTTTTTATTTTTTTATTTTTTACAAGTGAGTTCCGCCAGGTTCAAGTGATTCTCCTGCCTCAGCCTCCCGAGTAGCTGGGATTACAGGCATGCACCACCACGCCTGGCTGATTTTGTACTTTTAGTAGAGACGGGGTTTCTCCATGTTGGTCAAGCTGGTCTCGAACTCCTAACCTCAGGCAATCCACCCGCCTAGGCCTCCCAAAGTGCTGGGATTACAGGCATGAGCCACGTGCCTAGGTGGTTTCCTCAATTTCCAATGGGCATAAAGATAATAGACCTACATTATAGAGCTATAGGGAGAATAAATTAAAATAATCTATGTAAATGCCAACTACATAATATGAACTCAAAAATTACTGGCTGATGTGACTACTCAAGTCTTCTTTCTCCATCTCTTTCTCTCTTCTTTCTTCCTTTCCTTTTCATTTTCTCTCCCTTTCTGTCTCCCTTTCTTCCTTTCTCTTTATACCTTCATTTAGTGGTACTAGAACTAGCTCCTACCAGCTTGGGGGAGTCAATAAATTATTAATAGCATGAAATTGGCCATGCTGGGAATATTTACATTACAAAAAACAACAAAAACTACAAATTAGATTGCTTTTATTTTAGCCAGTTTATCAGCATATCACTGTTTGCCCCACTTCTACTCCCTCCTCCAATCTTCCTTCTTCCTCCCTCTCTCTCAAAGGGAAATAACCACACAGAAAGAAATCACCAAAAAAAAAAAAAAAAAAAGAAACCACCACAGATTCCTTCTTGATCTTGAATTCAAAGAGGGGATTTGTCTGAAATAAGAATTATTCTTTATGTATAAAATGACCAGAGGATAAATGACAGATGAAAATAACTTATTGTAAGATTCTTAACTTTGGACATTTGCTGCTGTAATATTTGCATTCTGCAAACAGGTTTAAACTGCAATAGATAATAAAATGATAGTATCTAAAACGAAATGGATTTGGTCAGTTCCACAGTTCCATCTCTACCTCATATGTGAGGATGAGAAGTTGTCATTCAACAGATTCCCTTCAGGTCAGTTTTGCTGATGCTGATTTTGACCCCATTTGTGATTTTCCACATGTTCGGCTTCACTGAAGGAATAACTGAATGATTTTAATTTTTAAGAGGCTCAGAAATAAAACTCATAGCCACTCTGAGAGAGGACTCTATCTAAATTCTGTAGACTGTCAGTCAGTAAACTCTTGTACTGTTTGCAATCACAGCTGAGTTGGTTTTGCAGTTGGTTTTTGACAAAACAAGCATGTTCTGTTTGTTCCCTTTGTCAATAGGAAACGCTAATACAATCTTGAAGAACATTTTCTGGTGGGAATCTACAGGGGAACTGGAGAGAGAGTAGGTAGTTGACATACTACAGAGAAGAATAATCTAGTTCATTAGACTACTGACCCTCTCCTAATGATTGTCAGTGCAGTGGTCCTCATGTTTCTCACTCCACTGGGCCATGAAGAAAAATATCCAAAATAGAAATGTTTGGCGATAAGAAGAATGCTCTGTTCAGAAATCATATGTTGCATTTATTATCTACCAGGCACTGTGCTAGTACTTTGTTGAATCACCTCTCATTTAATCCTCATGAATACTGCATACAGTATAGATACTATTATTATCTCAATACTAGAGGTGAGTAATTTAGACACAGAGCTTAAATAACTTAACAATGTGATGGTTAAGTGGTGGAGCCAGGATTCAACTTCCTGGGGAATATATTAAACCACTTCACTATATTTCCTTCCTGCAAATGATAAGGCATCACATAAGTGTTGATTCTTGTGAACTATTACGTTAGAGAACCCAGCAAAATGCAGTAATGATGATAGTGATTTCAGAAAACGGTGATTCTATACATTTTACAGCTAGCGCTACACAATGCTTTACCATCACCATCTCTCTTAATCTTCAGAGCAAACCTATAAGACGGTGAAGATAGCTCTTCAAAGAAACTGAATGTTTAGCAAGGAGTTAAGCCTTGAAATGTCAAGCCTGAAAATGCTACCTGTAGAAGGGCTCCTTATCAAGGTTGGCTCTTGGCTAACACATAGGAACTTGACTGTCAAAATGTTCCCTCCATCACTTAATGATAAGGTTTACTCCCTGTGCCTAGACAATTTGTACAATGTAATTTATGGTGAACACCTGATTTCCTCTGGGAGTCTGGAATTTTAGAAGTTGCCAGGCAGAGGGTGCCTACATGATCAGCACCCAATAAAAACTTTGGATGTTGAGTCTTCAATGGGTTTCCTTGGCCAAAAACCTCAGACACACATGTTCCTTCATTTTTATTGCTAAGAAGAGAATGCACTGTGTGACTTTTCATGAGATAGAGAAAGGATAGGAAGTTTGTACAGGGATTTCTCCAGAAGATTCTGCAGACTATTGCTGTAATAAACCTTAATCAAGAGTACTACCATATTTTGAGACCAATGAGTCCTTCTAGTTAGTCACCAAACATGGAGGAGGTTTTGAGGACCCCCGACTCACTGGGATTCATGGAGTTTAAGTCAGTAATCTATCACTAGGTAACAAACCACAGTAAAATGTAATGGCTCAGAACGGCCATGATGTATTGCTTCTCTTGATTCAGAGGGTTAACTGGGTAGTTCTGCTTGACCTTGTCTGCAAGACCTGCTGACCTTGTCACTCATGTGACTACATGAGCTTGGCTAATGGCTGACTAGAGTTGTTGGTTCCCATGTTCCTTTCCCATAAAGGAAAGGTTCCTTTATGGCCTTTCCACAGCATGGTGATCTCAGGGTTCCAAGAGGGTGAAAACAGAAGTTTCCAAGACTCTTGAGGTCTAGGCCTGTGATTTCCATTGGTGAAGGCAGGTCAGGGCCAGCTCAGCTTCAAGGGGAAGGGAAACAGTCTCCACCTCTTTGATGGAAGAAATGAAGACCATGGGGCACAATCAATGGAAGAAGCATAAGATGCAAGTCACTTGTCAAAGCCTGACTCCAATGGAGTGAGGAGATAAATTTGCCCATAGGGAAGGATAATGAATACAATGTTCCAAGCCATGTCCTGTGTTTTGTAGATAGATACTCTATTTTATAAATGAATGAATGAATATAATGCTAGGAAGAAGCATAAGATGAAGTAGAATGAAGTACAAAACAATATAACTCCTTTGACCATGGAGCACAGAAGTTGGGACAATTGTTGGCAGCCATCTTTGGAAAAGATTTATCACAGAGATAATAGGGTTTTCTTCATCCAAAAAGAGAAAGTACTTCTTTTCAGGTAAATTTCTGCCCATTTGGTGTTAGGCTCTCAGGGAGTAGCCTCAAGTGTGGGGATTTGTCAGGAGTGTCCTCCTGTTTCCTGGGTTTCTCCCAGGATCCTTTTTGTAAGTAAGTTGAAATACATATTTTGTTAGTCTCCTACTGCAACTGTGGGTGAAATCTGTAAGGGCATTCATTGCTCTTCCCACTCCCACCATTCCCAGCATTATTGAAATATAATTTATATACAAGAAAATGTGCCAATCTGAAGTGTAATTGCTGAATTTTAGTAATTATTTCCTATTATGTAAACACCTCTAAAATCAAGTTACAGAATACTTCCACCTACCCATAGTTTCCTCAAGTCCCTGACGGTCAATCTGCTCCCCTATCCCCTGGCCCCAGATATCTACTAACTGGCTTTCTGCTATTATAGTTTTGGCTTTCCTAGAATTTCATATAAGCAGAATCTTTTGTGTTGGACTTACTCCACTTCGCATACATTTTGAGATTTATCCGTTTTTTGTGTGTATCATATTTTGCTTATTTTCACTGTGCAGTGGTACTCCATACTACAGATATACCATAATTTGTTTATCCATTCGAAGTTGGTAGACATTTTGTATTTTTTTTCTAATTTTGGTTATTATGCATAATGCTGCTATGAACTACCATGTACAAGTCTGCGTAGAGACTTGTTTTAATTTCTCTTGGTTAAATACATGAAAGTAATACTGCTGGATCATATGATAAATATATGCTTGACTTCATGAGATATTACCAAAATGTTTCCTAAAGTAACTGTACCACTTCTATCCCCAGCAACAATATATGGGAGTCCAGTTGATTCATATTCTCACCAACAGTTGATATTGTCAGTCTTTTTAATTTTAGCCATTCTAGTGGATCTCTAATGAGACCTCATTGTGATTTCAATTTTGCATTTCCCTGCTTAGTAATACTGAGCATCTGTAATGTGTATATGAAATGTCTGATCAAATATTTTTACCATTTAAAATTGGGTTGTCCCCCATCAAAAAGTGGGCAAGGGATATGAACAGATATTTCTCAAAAGAAGACATACATACAGCCAACAGACACACGAAAAAATGCTCATCATCACTGGCCATCAGAGAAATGCAAATCAAAACCACAATGAGATACCATCTCACACCAGTTAGAATGGCAATCATTAAAAAGTCAGGAAACAACAGGTGCTGGAGAGGATGTGGAGAAATAGGAACACTTTTACACTGTTGGTGGGATTGTAAACTAGTTCAACCATTATGGAAAACAGTATGGCGATTCCTCAAGGATCTAGAACTAGAAGTATCATATGACCCAGCCATCCCATTACTGGGTATATACCCAAAGGATTATAAATCATGCTGCTATAAAGACACATGCACATGTATGTTCATTGCGGCACTATTCACAATAGCAAAGACTTGGAATCAACCCAACTGTCCATCAGTGGCAGACTGGATTAAGAAAATGTGGCACATATACACCATGGAATACTATGCAGCCATAAAAAAAGGATGAGTTTGTGTCCTTTGTAGGGACATGGATGCAGCTGGAAACCATCATTCTCAGCAAACTATCACAAGAACAGAAAACCAAACACTGCATGTTCTCTCTCATAGGTGGGAACTGAACAATGAGATCACTTGGACTCGGGAAGGGGAACATCACACACCAGGGCCTATCATGGGGAGGGGGGAGGGGGGAGGAGGGAGGGATTGCATTCGGAGTTATACCTGATGTAAATGACGAGTTGTTGGGTGCTGACGAGTTGATGGGTGCAGCACACCAACATGGCACAAGTATACATATGTAACAAACCTGCATGTTATACACATGTACCCTAGAACTTAAAGTATAATAATAATAATAATAATAATAATAATAATGAAAAAAAGAAATAACAAACACAAAAGCATAAATAAATAAATAAATAAAATTGGGTTGTCTTCATATTGAATTGTATCAAATCTTGATGACATATTCTGGATATAAGCCCTCTGTTGCATATATGCTTCACATGTATTTTCTCTCAGTCTGTGGCTTGCCATTTTTTCTTAAATGTGTCTTCTGAAAACCAAAAGCTTCTAATCTTAATAAGGTCCAGTTTATCAATATATTTCTTTTATGGCTGTTTTCTACATCCTGTTTAAGAAATATTTACCTAACTCAGGGTCACAAAGATTTTGTCCAACACTTTTTTGTAGAAGTTTAATGTTCTTAGTTCTTATGTTTGGAGATATGATCCATTTTAGGTTAATTTTTGTCCATAGTGAGTCAAGGGTAAGATTCATTTTTTCCATGTGCAGATATGTAGTTGTTCCAATTGCATTATCTTTTACCCATTGAATTACCATGACACCTTTGTTTAAAGTCAATTGGCCATGTAATATTAATGGCATTTGAAGCAGCTGAAGAACTGCTGTTGTATTTGGGTTTCCCCCAAACTACTCAACATCCCAAATTGATTGAAAGAGCTGTTGTTATTCTTGTCAGTATATCTAAATGTCAAAATTTATTTTGTATACAAATAATATGCTGGGGATTTTTTTAAGTAAAGGAGCATATTGGGCCTCATAATTCTCTGTTTTTTACTGCTGAATGTAGATCCTCAAAATGAGGATTTCCAAAATAATTTGTTTAGAAAACAATTACTAAAATGAAATATGGTAAGATTTTATATTCTAATTTTTCTACATTCCAGTATTTTTCAAATAAGTCCTCTTTTGTGCTATATGTTTATATAAGTTTGTCATTTACCTTCTTGGAAGAGATTGTCCTGTATTTCCATTGGGTCCTTCATACTGTTTGTGTATGAAAATACTCTTTCCTTTATACAAAATAATAGTAATTAATAGCAAGTTTCTTTTTTTTTCAAAATTCTTCTTTAGCAAAGTTAAAAGTGAAAGCTTAAAGCATGACCTATATAGTTTGTTTTTAAATTTTGCTGACTCAAGAAATCTACTGGATTAAGTGACTGGTACAATGTCACATGGCTAGTCACCATGATGTGCAGACTCCAAACCCAGATGCTTCAGTTCCTCACTAGGTTTTTTTCTCAAAATGAGATGTGTGATACATGTGTGTAACTAACATAGTTCTCATTTTGCATGTAGAGGAAATGAGGTTTTGTGAAGTGTAAAAAACTTCAAGAGGAGGGAAAGAACTTTAGGATTATTTGTTTACAAGATAAGTTCCTTGTGGCAATCTAGGGAGTTACAATTCAAGATACTGATTTTCTGCCTAGAAGTTTCTCAGTCTTTGCTACCTGTTGGTCCAAGGATTAAGATAAAAGAGATAAAACTTATCTTGTGGAAGTACATGATGCCATCAATGTCATAGTGAATTCCCTTAAATAGCTTTAAATTGTTCATAATTTGCATGGAACACTTCCTCTGAGCAAATTATTTTGTCCTGTGCTGCACATGTGGTAATATTATCTCAGCTATTTCTCCCGCCAGCCCAGCAAGTTGAGAACTATATTTGTAAGGCTGAGAGAGGATAAATAACCTTTGCAAATTAGCCAAACTTAAATGGGAGTGGGAGTTTCAAACCCAGGCTTCATGACTGCAAAATATATGCCCTTAACTACTATTCATACTACTAGCCCACACCATATACAAGAAGTCTTCTTATTGTATAACTTTTACTAAACCTTTTTAGCACAGGAGCCATGTGTATTTCATCTTTGAACCCCTGTAATTGTGAGTTTTGGTGAAATAATACCATGGTAAATAAACAACCCCAAGTATCTCAAGTGACTTCCAGCAACAGAGGTTTGTTTCTCTTTCTCATGAAAGCCATTGTGGATTACCTGTGGCTTTCTACCTTGCTGCCTTCACTTTAGGTATCACTTAAAATAAAATAAAAGGTAAGTAGAAACACTGAGTCTGCTTAAAAATTTTTACTAGGAAGTATTTTGTCACTTGCACTCATATTGCATTCGCCAGTGCAAGTCACTTGTCCAAGCCTGACTCCAATAGAGTGAGGAGCTAAATGTGCCCATAGGGAAGGATAATGAATACAATGTTCCAAACCATCTCCTGTGTTTTATAGATAATAGATACTCTATTTATTTTACAAATGAAAGAATGAATAGAATGCAAGGAAGAAGCATAAGATGAAGTAGAAGGAAGTACAAAACAATATAACTCCATTGACCATCAAATTTGAACAAGGACATTATTTTTCTTAGGAAGAACAGAATGGATAACTTTTTTTATTTTTTTCATATGGAAACTTAAATATTGAACCTTTAGGGAATTTATGGACTCTGCCCTAGTTGCTCCTTATATTTGACCACAGGATTAGTAACTCATCATTACCAACTTTATACAGTTACAGATCCTTTAATGCCCTTAGAGAAAACGGTCAAATATTTGCCCACTTTCCATATTCCCATCATTCAATAAACCTAACTAGACAAAGGTATGATTTTAAAATGGAGTTTTCCCAGTCCACTGTCAAATCTAGGTTCCAGTAAGTGAAATATTTAAGTATGCATCTATTAGAAAATCAAATTGCAGGCCAGGAGTGGTGGTTCACACCTGTATTCCTAGCACTTTGGGAGGCTGAGGTGGGAGGATCACTTGAGCCCAGGCATCGGAGACCAGCCTGGGCAACATAGTGAAACCCCATCTCTACAAAAAAATTTAAAAAATTAGCCAGGCATGATGGTGTGCACCTGTAGTCCCAACTACTTGGAGGCTGAGCTGGGAGGATGGCTTGAGCCCAGGAAGCTGAGGCTGCAGTGAGCCATGATCATATCATTGCACTCCAGCCTGGGCAACACAGGAAGCCCCTGTTTTAAAAAATCAAATTGCTGTTAAGGTCATATCTAACAATCATCCATGGAAAAGCAGTATATATTTTTCCTACCATGTTGCTATTGTAGTAAGCTGAGGGAAGATGGGTAGGGTCAAACCCCAAAGCACCCTCTATGAAGAACAGACAAAAAGGAATTCTTTCTGCAAATTAAATCAACTGAGGAAAAAGATTGGAGAAACCACTAAGAGGCCTCCTCTGAGACTGCCATCTCATGGTTCCCTTGTTTTGAGCAGGGCTACCCCCCGTTGTCACTGTTCACTAAATCTTAGAGTGGGTGTAGACTGGCTTTTTGTAGAGTTTTCTAGAGGGACTACTTGAAAAATACATGGCTTGGAGTCAGCTCCGGACTACTTTATCAACACCAATTTGCTAGCCAGCACTCTCCTCCCTAGTCTGTAGCCCTTCATGAGCCAGATATGTTCCTTTGCAATACTTCCTTTCTAAAATAAATGATTATGGAATACAGAATATAAAGGTTATGCAATTTATTCTAATGCCAGAATGAGCCTAGGTCCTGAAGTCGCTGCTTTATCTTAATTATCATCTTCTACTAAGCATTCATTTTGACCAGGGCACCAAAGCCAGTCTACAATGGATCATATCTTATCACGCATGCTTCCTTCATTACTTCTGTCAACAGACATTGAGTGGGTGCCTCTGCCGCCTATGTGTCTTTTTTTTTTTTTTTTAACAGAGCATGAAATAAGGATGTGAGGGCAGGTAGTTTATTTAGGAGATGATTCCAGGAAGCAGGGGTAAGAAAGTAGGAAAAATGAGAAAAGAAAGAAAAATAAAACAAAAGATTGTGTAGGTTGGCAGTAGGGACCTCAACACCCCTAGAGAATTTCTAAGAAATTATGTAGAACAAATGTCCCCAAACTATATCCTGTGGGCCAAACCTGGCCTGTTTTTCATGAATAAAGTTTTATTGGCACAGGGCTACACCAATTTGTTTACATGTTGTCTATAGCTGCTTTTGTGCTACAATGACAGAGTTAAATAGCTGTGACAGAGACCACATGGCCTAAAATATCTAAATAAATATCTGGCCCATTACCAAAAGAGTTTGCTGACCCCTAGTATAGAACTTGCCTGAGACTTGTACTTCTGAAGGATGAAGCTGAAGTATTTATTCACTGACCCCTTCCCATTGTTTCCCAGGAGCCCACCTGCACTGCGTCTAAGCAACTTAAAAGAATGCTCTGAGACAGAAAAGTAGGGAGACCTCACAGCCAGGCCTCTTGATGTGAGACTGCCAGTGGACCTAGAACTGTCCACCATAGCTACATGACTAGCACAGGTTGGCCAATAAGGAAGCATTAAAGCAGCTGCTACAATACAGTTATCCTCCAAGTACTGTGTTAGCCTCTTGTCATCCACCAATATTTGTTTTTCTTTGGTCAACAAGAAATCTCTACTTTTGTCCTTTTACCATTGTCCAGAAAGTTCTGGTTATCATAGACATCTATTATTAGGAGTTTTGAAAGTTTGGTGTGTGTGTATGCATGCATGAAACAGGAGATTTTCTTTGAAGTTAATTTTACAAAATGAATTTGGCAATTTTCCCAAATAGGAACATCTATTCATAGCCACTGACTAAGAGACAGGGCTAATAGGGGATCCATTCTAACCATTTAGGTCTCCTAAATGATGATATACACATGACAGCAAGGGCAAGCTATATGGAACTTAACGTTTCCTTGAAGAACAATTTTCCATTTGATGTTGCTTTAGATGATCATTGTCAGTAATTATGTGCACAACTGTAATGATTTCATATCAAATTAAGAGGTACTTTGAAATTGGATTATATAAGAATGACAGGTGGGTTAGGTGCTATAATGCTGTACTGGGACTAGAAATAGAGGTGGTCAGTTAGAGTAGGCAAAGCAGTGGAGCCAAAATGAAAAGACAAAATGGAATTAAGGAAATTCTATTTTTCCATTCCAATTTAGGAAATTTAGAGCCCCCTCCATTACAATTACCCAAAGTGAGACTTTAAGACCAATGATTTGTTTACCATACCCTCCACCACAGGTAACAACCACTTATTTCTCTAACTGTACTATATATTCCCAGTAGTTAGAGAGTATTTTGAATCATTATGCACAGCATTTTTCTTCAAGTGATGACCTCTGAAAACAGAAGTTAGAACATGAGGAATCTGGAGTTAGAACAACACTGTCATGTACTCAGACTTTCCTTCTAAGGCAGGAGCCCTGTCTACACTATTTCTGGTTGATGAGCATGGCCCAGGTTGGATAAGGTGCTCATTTCTTTGTCAGAAGCTCCATGATAAAATGTCATTGATTTGGAAAATTTACATAATCCCAAGCCAGGAAGAGTTTCCACTCTTAGAGTTGCTGATTGAAGAGAAGTATCTGGTAAGATGGTTCCTGATTGATTGTATTTTGCTTCATGTGTTAGTATCCTAGTGGCCACTTGGCTCCCAGCTCAGCAGCACTAGGGCCAAATGTCTTGGTGGCACAATGTAAGTGAGGCCAGATTTTGTTATACAACAGTCTAAAACAGAAGCCTTTCCAAGCCCTAAGATAAATGTGTTATTCCATTGGTTAGAAAACTCTCAACATTTCACCACTGCCCTATGTGCCTCAAAACAAATGCTTTGTTGGATTTCAAATTAGGTTTCATAAATTCAGTGGAATCGTCTTTGATGCTGTACTTTTAATATTTGAAGATCTGGGTTTTAATAAGCATTTGCTTGGGAGAGTTGTGAGCTTTAATGTTGAATGAAGAGATATATTGAGCAATAAATGCAGTGCCTAGAATGCATGATTATTGCAGGTTGTTGTCATTATTGAGAACAAGCCAAAATAAGGAAAATTATATTTAATGTAAAAAACAACTTCTGGCAACAAAATTATTCTTCTCAATGTAATCTGCCACATCTATTTGGAAGTATAGAAAGGGTAGAGACTGTGGGTAACTTTTGCTGTTAGACTGGAACCCTGGGTACCATGCCTGGGTAGAGCCATCAATTTCCCTGCCCTGTATTCTCATTTCTTCTCTGGAGAATGACCAGTACACTGCTGAGTTTTCTTCCTACCAGGCTTTGGGTATCTATAAAATACTTTGAAGTTAGATTCTCCGTGGGACTGTTTTTTGAGTTTTTATTCCCAAAAGAGATGACGGCCCTAGTTGGAAGAGGTAGAAAGGGAAGGGAGCAAGAATGGTAAAAATGTATTTCCAGTCTGAGTAATTTTGGATTTATCAGTATAATCTTATTAATGCAGATGGAGCATTAGAACTGAGAATATAACCCTTTTTCTGAGAATAAGCTTTTTCAGTTTATGTTCTCAGAAATGCCTGTGAGAATAAACAGGCACACAAAATATTATACCAAGAAAAAACAGAGCTGATACATTTTCCAGTGCTGCTTTTGTTCCTGTTAGAAATGCCTGCAATGAAAAACAAAAATAACAAGGATCATACTTTTACACTGCGTGATTAAGAGACTCTTTTGTCTCCCCGAACGCATCCATGGTCTTCACTCAGGAGGCCTAACAGATTTCCCTATGTTTCTTTTTGATTTCCGTCTTGCCCAAAATTTTTTTCCTATGATCTGTTCTTACTGTTCTCTTCTGTGATCTCTGAAAATACACTGGTTTCTTTAGAACTTAACAGGAGTCAAAAGAACATTCATTTTTGAATGCTTGCAGTCTTCAAATCACAGAGGAAGAAAGGAAGGAAGGGAAGGAAGGGAAGGAAGGGAAGGAAGGAAAAAGAAGGAAGGAAGGAAGGAAGGAAGAAAGAAAAGAGGGCCAGAAACTCTGTTAGTGAGGGGCACAGAAAAGACAGTCTTCCGCACTGCCTGAAGACCATGCTTAATGGAATACACAATGAGTGCTAAATCCATTTGCAAAACTAGCTCCTTCTTCCTAAAAGAATAACAAGGGAAAAAATGGCTAGAGTTGAGCAAGAGGTAACTAGGTTGACATATTGAGAAAAGTAGAATCAATGGAAGGAACGTTGAAATTTTGTTTTTTAACCAGTGTTGGTATGTTTGAACCAACTCATTTTTAGAGACTTCTAGTTAGCTCCACCTTCTCTCTGTTCCTGAATTTACAATGGTCTCCAACAATTAGGAGAGGCATGTGTATGTGTGTTGCTACAGAAACTGTCATGTGTGCCTGCTATATGAGTGCATGCTTGCTTGCTTGCTCAGAAATACTAATTACGCAGCCCTAAGGCAGTTGTTGGAAATACCAGTGAACAGGCAACTGTTTTTCATCATGACTTCCAAGGCTTACCATTGATGTATTAAAAAAAAAAAAAAAAAAAAAAAAAAAAAAAGGCAGTTTATGATCATAGAACTTGGCTGGTTCAAGTAGCTACAAGACAGCTTTACCTCTGACACATGCTCCATTGTATCAGGTCAACTTGTGCTATGCAATAGAGCTTGTTAATCAAATTTCCAACACGGTTTCTTTTTACAGCTGAAGACTGCATTTCTCCTCAAGAAGAAAGGCTCAAAGCAGATTTGGGTTGTGTCTACTAAGAAAGTGTTCATTTCTGGCAATTGTTTCTTTGCATTTTAGTAGAAGACCACTCTGATTGACACTTTAACTGCCTATCCCTGTTGGGCAAGCCTCAGTGCTGGGAAGTTGTCAAAATGTTGTGGCTTCATTCTCAACATGATAGTCCACAGTACAAAAGTGCCCAATCCAATCTATCAAAATAGATTAAGAGAAAATTCTAGCTTATGAACCATCAGGAATAATTATCCATTTTACTTCTAAGAAATGGAAAGTGCTTTCTGAGGCTCAGCCAAGGGATATAGCACTACTATCTTTTAATTAAAATGACACTTCCCTTATTTTCATGCAACATTAAGTTAATCTGTTCCAATTTAATGCAAATATGGGGAAAGGAAAACATGCATGCTTGCATGCTGTTCTACATAAGATCCTTTCTATGAGTAATATTTCATGGAGGGATTTGATTTTATGTGAATGAAGGGTTTAAATTGACACTAAATCAGAGGTACATTAAAAAAAAATCAAAACTATTAATGGAACAGAGTAGCCCCTGTTTTCATCCAGGTTGCACGATACTGATTTCTAACTTACTGATACTCTTCCCATTTCTTCATGAAAAGGTCCGTTTTGTGCAGGGCATAGAGTAACAAATGACAATCAAATATAAAATTCAATGACCAAAATAAGTGAAGAAGTGAATCAATGAATTTGCAAGAATTACTAAGTTTTGTGAATTAGTATGAAATCTTATTTATTAGAATTACCCCACACATCATGGGATGTGTATGAATTTTATCTCAGCATATTGAATGAATTAAAGGAGGATTTAAATGGCTTACTTTATTTTTAGCAACTGTGTGTAAATTTTTTGTCAGGGATAAATAAGCGGTTTACATCTAGCTGTATCTACTTGAAATAGTATCAAAGAGCTAGAACAAGTTATGGTTTTATAAGGGAAATATTTTTGAACAGAACACAAAAGAGATACCATGCAAAGGCAGCACAAACTATCAGCAAGACTGCATAAAATGAAAATTTAACAAAGGAACATGTGAGGAGGTGTCATATCCTAATTTGATGTTACAATGATTATGGCTGTGCTGATGGCAGTATTAAGCACCCAATACTCCAAGCATATTGTGTGTCTGTATTCAGGCCCTATGCAGAATTAGGGTGATGGAAGTTCTTACAGAAAGGAAACTTCATTTGGATGAAGTTATTTAATTTTCAGAAACACCTTGTCTGTTGTGGTACATGCATCATTTGAGGCTTACAAGCAACAGATATACCCAAAAGGGGACCCAAGTAGAGAAAATATTCTAGCTACATCATCACCCCCTTAGTATGGGATCCCAAGCGTAAGTCATCATGATACCCTGGATCAGACAGATGTCTGCTCTTTTATTCCCTTGAAAGCACACTGAAATTTTTGGAAAGATACTCATAAAGAGTGAAATGTCCCACAAACACATGTTGATCTTGCAAGGAAAGGAACATTATAAAGAAGTGTTGTTTTGTACCAGTTTCACATTGTACAGGACACGTTGGATGTGAGCATGATCAAATTTAAGTCCTTTAACATTTGATACATTCTAATGAACAACTGCAACCCAAATTTGGAAACAATTAAGAGTTCTCTCCCAATGCAATCCCGCAGCACACCAACATGGCACAAGTATACATATGTAACAAACCTGCACGTTATGCACATGTACCCTAGAACTTAAAGTATAATAAAAAAAAAAAAAAAAAGAGTTCTCTGATACCTTAAAAAATGTCAATTTGGAAAGTGATTGTTTTTAAAAGCATGGTGGTTCTTTTCCACCTTAAAAGGAAATTGAGTTATTTCATTTGCTTAGAGTAACTTGGACCTTGGGTACAGAGTTGAAATATGAAATTTTGGTCATCTCTGGGAAATCAGAAAGTAGAGTTTAGTGGTTTGGACATATGAAACTGACTGACAGGGGTCCTCCCCTTCCCCTTCCCTTCGTTTTTGTTTTATGTTGTTGTTGTTATTGTTGTTTGTTTTTGAGATGGACCCTTGTTCTGTCACCCAGGCTGCCTCCACCTTCCAGGTTCAAGCGATTCTCCTGTCTCAGCCTCCCAAGTAGCTGGGATTACCGGCGCACACTGCCTTGCCCAGCTAATTTTCTGTATATTTTAGTAGAGACAGGGTTTCACCATTTGTCCAGGCTGGTCTCGAACTCCTGAGCTCAGGCAATCCACCCACCTCGGCCTCCCAAAGTGCTAGGATTACAGGCATGAGTCACTGTGCCAGGCCTCCTTTCTTTCTTTTTAAATTACCTTGGCAAACTATACTTCTAATAGAAAAAATGCTATTCCCAGAAGGTTGTGATTTTTCAGGTTGAGGTAGAATGGCTTTTATAATTACCTTCTTGAGGTTAAGCACTGGCAAATACTCAAGATGAAGCAAGATGATGAGTATTTCAAAGGCAACCTTAAAATAAGGCTAATGAAAAGAAGAATAAAATCTTTGAAGTTATTTCAAATGAATTATCCATAGTTGTTTTATAATTGGATACCCTATGTAAAGAAATATGAAGGCATATATTAGTTAAAAACATCCAAAGGTGTCTCACCTGTTATTGGAAGACTATTCTCTCAGATAGTTGACATAGAGCAATGAGGACACTGCTGCCCCTAGAGACAAAAACTATCAGTCATTTTACCTGGGATGAGTTTATTATCTCTGAAATGGAAATACTGATTTCCCCTCCTTAGTCCAGTGATTAAGATCAGATGAAGTGACTTGTGTGAAAACACTTTGTAAAGGGAAAGCTGTGACCCCAGATGCAGTATTATAAGATACAGGTATTACAAAATCCAATAAGGAGCCAGTCAGAAGGGAGCCACAATTAAAATCAGTGTATTGGTGAGAATAAAGCCCTCTTCATAGTTTCTGAATGACCAGTAAAAATCATTCTTTCTGAGAAGGTAGGACTGTCGGTCTGTCTTTCTGCTTAAATACAATTGGAAATTGTAATAACATCTCTATATTCTGTACTTGCTTTCCCCCAATGTAATAACCATCTATATAATGACCAAAATGTCATTTTTTCCATAATTAATAAATACAGTTACAGCCACTGATGAGCCCATGTTCAGGAGTATTTAAGACCCAGATTTTATCTCCGTATCACCCGCCTTCATTTAATTGCCCTTACATTGGGAAAACATGAATTATTCACTAACAAACACTGCTGATTAACTAGATAGCTATGATGTTTTTCTTTCAGCAAAAGGCTAAATGGACTGACATCTTTGTGGCTAGGCTCACACATACTAAACATGAATTAGTTGTGTTTGTGGATGAACAAACATGCTTTAATTCTAGTGCTATTTTATAATCATTTGTGTTCATTTCAGATATAATTATAACCAATAAGATAGAAAATTATCTCCAAAATTCCCTTGGGAAAATATGTTTATATTTTCCTGAGACCCTGTATGAGAAGATCAAGCTCACACATCCCTCCCTGAAGCTGTTAAATGTATCTTCTACATTTATCACATTAGAATTCTTCTTCCTCAGCAATATCTTTCTGTAGCTCTCTGTTACTACTGAAAACAAATTCAGAAACCTAGCTTTAGGCTTCTAAGCCCTCATTGGTTACCTCTCTCATATGTGTGTTTATCTAGTCATCCATCCATCTATCCAAGCAACAAATATTTATTATCTAATGTGTTTTGCTAGATGCTTCAAAAAACACAAATTCAAGGCTTCCTTCTCCTGTTGATGTTTTGTTCATGGAAACTTTTCTCCTGCACTTTTCATTAAATAAGCTGCTGTTCTCCCAATGGACAGCATTCAAATCAGCACCTAGACCTTCACAACATTCTCCTCAAGTTATCTTTACCAGTTTCTGTATTTCAGGACCCAAGCTGAGTCTGCCATTTCTCACTATGAGATGAAATGCCTGACAGAAACAGACATGTCAGTGCTTGAGTGGGAGCCATTTTCTGTTAACAAACCACATTCCACTCCAAGAAAGAGGCTCAAAAATTAAGAAACACAAAGCCTGTTTTTCAAGCACTTATAAGTAATGGAGCAAAAATAAATACAACAAAAAGCATGAAAAATGCACTCACAGAAAATACCTGAAGTGAAACTGATAGTTTTAAAGAACTTCACTAAAGCGTAAGGAGTAGGGGTCGGGAGGATTCTATCAAGAAGTTAGGTGACTGGATACTTGGGACAAATCAAAAAAGACTTCTCAAGGAGGGTAGTGCGAGCAGGGTTTGGAATTGTCAGGCAACAGGATGACTTGCTTTGGCAATTCCTAAAGCAGGGATGAGAATTTTAGCAAAGTCAGAAGTGCACACAAGCCCCAAATTTGCCTTGCTGGTATTTTGGCCACGGAACAAGGAGATCTGAGGACAATGAGTTTTAGATGCTCACTGTTGTACTTGCATGGAGGGGAACTCTGCAACTTTTAACTTCCCATTCTGTCTACTTTTCCATGCTCTCTCTTTATAGCAGGGTTTCCCAACCTCTTGACAAGTGTCTCACATCATGTCTGCCAATGCTTCACAGGCCAAGCAAGTCATGTGATCAAGTGAAGGGGTCAGAAAGTTCACTCTGTTCGCCATGAGGTGATGATAAAAATGTGGATACATAATGCAACTCCCAGGGAGTTAAAAATTGAGAATAATAACTCAACCTACTGCTGACCCCTAGTGCACAAATTAGCCACAGAATTACACTGTCACTTAAAGCTGTGCCGGGCACAATTTGAGCTTCAAAACAGAGACAAGAAATTATGTAATGAAAAATTAAGACACCTATATTGTATACATCAACATTAAAAAATGTTGCTATTACTGGCCATTGGTAAGCTGCAAAGATAAGTTGCCCACAAACCCTGTGTTTCCCATGATGAATCCTGAGGGTCAGTGGTGTCTGGTCAAATCTATTTGCCATCACTAATGGTGAGAAGCTAGGTTTGTGACAAGTCCAGTTTTAGCTGCACTTAAAACTACACAAGAGAACCCAGTATAAAAGCTAAGTTTGTGTAATTCAAAATTCTTAAGGCAATCATCTTGTTTTCCCTAAACCTAATGATTAAAACTTGGAAGTGCTCTTAAACAAAGACTTGTTCCAAGTAAAAATATCTTCTTGTGGGGTCAGCATGGAGCCCAAGAACTCTGGTCATGGAGCAGAGCTACGCATAGCCTCATCCTGGGGTTTTCTCTCATAGAATTTAAGAGGTACAGCTTTAGTCATCAATTATGTGATAGCCTCTCTATGCTGGGCATCTGAGAACTGCTGGGCAGACATCAGTCTTTTCAGCTGGGTTGTTTCCAGCTGCCTCATTGAATACAAAGGCAAGTTATGAATATTGAAAGTGCCTTGAGATTAGGAACAATATGTTAGACAGTGGGATTTTAAGAATAATTCATATTTAGCAACAAATGAGTTTGTATTGCAATCATTTGTTGACAAATATTTGTTACATGCCCATTACATGCAAGTATAATTTTGTACATACCTATTCTACATTATGACTGTTTTGATGAGCTATCTACAAAATGTTTTTGGTACTACATTTGTTTGTAGATTAAAAAGGCCAAAAATGATCTGGAGGAACTTACAGTTTTGTTTTCTTTTCCCTATCTCCAAGTAGAAATGTTAAGAACTACACACTTGGATTCCCAGAATTCTAAAATAGTTTTAGGGTTCTTGCCCTAGGGAGCCCCATGAAAAGATGGAGCACTCAACCACCTGTGGCAAGGTAGGGACAGGTGGCATGGGAAAGTGTCTCCAGGCTGTCAGCTTCCACTGTGCCCTTGCAACACCTGGCCCAGTGGAAACATGCTGGCAACACCATCATGCCCCTTGGGGACATGTATTTTAATTTTAAAACAAAGTGATGTGTATGGCATGTCCCTCAATTGGCACTTTCTGCTCCCAGGTAGAAGGAGGTCTCTGGAGTACGCCAGAATGTTGGTTTCCATGGGGAGAGCATTCCAAAGACAGGAACTGACAGGGAAGGACAGGCCCTAAGAAACCGGAGTAGGCCAGGCATGGTGGCTCACTCCTGTAACCCCAGCCCTTTGGGAGGCCGAGGCAGGCAGATCACGTGAGACCAGAAGTCCAGGACCAGCCTGGAAAACATAGCAAGACCCTCCTCTCCACAAAAAATAAAAATAGCTAGGCATGGTGGTGCATGCTATGCCTGTGGCCCCAACTACTCAGGAGGTTGCCTGGGAGGATCACTTGTGTCCAGGAGGTCAAGACTGCAGTGAGCCATGATCACACCACTGCTCTCCAGCCTTGGTGACAGAGTGAGACCCCATCTCAAGAAAAAAGAAACCCAAGTAAAGTATGTATAGTGGGGGTAGGGGAAAATCCTTTTTGTCTTTAATGTGTCAACAGAGAAGCAGTTTTTTAAAAAAGTACAGACACGGGATTTGAATTAGACAAACCTAGGTTGAACTGCTGGCTACATTGGCTTAATAGGTGGATGACTTTGGGCAAGTGGTCTAGAAGTTTTCTCATCTTTGAAATGGAGATAGGAATAATGACCTTGTCTGCTTGTTTAGATAATTAAATGTGATAATTTATATAAAATTATGTTTAAAAAGTGTAGACTGAAAAGTCAGAAGACTTAGCTCATAAGGCTAATTTGGACACTCAACTAGCCTGTTCACATATTGAAAGTTTTGAGAATCAATTGCCTCATCTATTACAATGGAGTGGGGGAAGAGAGTCATAACATTACCAAATGCTGTAAATGAAATCTAAGTAAGATTGTTAATAATACAGGAGTGGAAAAAGGGAAACAGTTGCAGAATTCTCCAAGGAACCCAATAAAGCATATGAAACAGAGAGTAAACTTAAAAATAAAGCATAAGCCAAATGTATGATTTTTCCCCTTTATGCCTCTTCAACACGGGACAGTAGCAGATTTAAAAGTATATTTCTATGAAGGAATTACTCTCAAGAGATAAGAGCCATCCTTTTGTGATTGGTAAAAATTAAGGATGAGGTCCAGAAGAAAGGAATAGGAGAAGTAAAATATAAGAGCCTGGACCTATTGTGATGTAAATGAGCAACAGTCTGTGTGTGTGTGTGTGTGTGTGTGTGTATGTGTATATACACAAATATACATATATGTATACACATATACACATATATATACACACATATATATTTTTTGAGACAGGGTCTCACTATGTTGCCCAGGCTGGAGTGCAGTGGCACAATCATGGCTCACTGCAGCCTTGATCTCCTAAGCTCAAGTGATCTTCCCACCTTGGCCTCCAAAGTAGCTAGTACTACAGTTGTGCCATGACTGGCTAATTTTTTTATTTTTTATAGAGATAAGGTCCCACTGTGTTGCCCAGGCTGGTCTCAAACTCCTGGGTGATCCTCTCACCTTGGCCTCCCAAAATATTGGGATTATAGGCATGAGCCACTACACCAGGCCTGTTCCTAGTTCTTTTTAAGTCTCAGGATGCAGCTCTCTTTACCCTCTGGGGTGGTGTCTCTACTAGGAAATGGGCCCCTCCTTTGCAGAGGTTAGGGGAGATTGATGAGATAATGTCTGCAGAGTAGCCTAATCTCCTTGGGAGATTAAGGCTCCCTCTGCAAGTGTACATTTTGATCATTATGACTATTTGTGCCTCTGTGAAATACTGCCAAAGAGAACAAGAAGAGCCTGCCAGAAAGAGAAATTTTCCTAGGGTGAGAGATGAAAAAGAAATGGAACGAAAGGTGAGATTTTAAAAAATAGGAAAAGAAAGAAAAGTAATTGCAAGAAGAAAATGAGAACAATTATATAAACAGAGATTGGATCCAAGGACACATGGCCAAAATCCCAGAATCAGAGGAAGGCTGGTGGTGGTGAAGAAGAAAAACACAACAAAACCTTTGAGAGTTAAAATGTTGAATTCTCCAGGGGTGATCAGAGAAGTTCCAGAATAGAAGCTGCAGGCAGGCACTACAGAAATGAAAAGAAATGGGGGGGGAAAAAAAAAAAACCAAATTTCCAATAGGTCTTTGCATTTTTGCCTCTTTTCTCTCTTAGGAGAGATTTTTCTATCCTAAACTATTGGATATCACTGGGAGAAATGCAATGTGGAATATAAATAGTAATTATGAATTTCTGAGCCTATTAAAAATGTTTACATTTCTTGTACACAATGCCCTTCCTTTTCAACACGTTCACCTGTGCTCTAGACGAAGCAACTTTCAGAGTACTCCCTCTTTCCACTAAAATGAGATTGGCCTGGACCAGGTTGTCTTGTGCATCATAGCTGATGAATGGCATGCTTTTCTGTGAATAAGGCAAATGGTCTTAATTATTTCAAGAGTCCACATCGGAAACGTTTATCACAGCAGTGGAGCTAACATAGACCATTTGCCTGCAAATGTTGATGGATTGGACAATCGCGTTTCTATTTGCTCAAGACAGATAGAAATAATTTCATACTGTTTAAGAGTATTTTTGAGTTAAAACAAAAAGTAGCCTAAGAACAAACGCAAGCTTTGGTGTGGATATTTTCCCTAATAAACTTAGCAGTTGATCAGTTTTGCACTTGTTTGTTGTGGATTTAAATTAGGATTGTGTTTTTTCTACCAGAAGCATCTTGAGATCCACAGAACAGGTAACTTGGGGTCTTGACATACTGTTAAGGAGGTAGAGAGTCAATTCAGGTAGTAATACCCAATACCTTTGGGCCAGCCCTTCTTGCTTCCTCATTATTGCCTGGAAGAAGAAAGGGAGGATGTGTTTCTGGAACAGTCATTCCTGGATACTGGTTCATTGGAAGCTTCCCAGTGATGTGGCATGTGAGGCATTTACCCAACTGCTTTAGGGAGCTTGCCAGCCCTGCTGTGGTCAGCTTTTCTACGGTCAGGATTCACAGTCATCACTCCCTCTACTTCCCCACTCTCCCACCTAGGCCCCCAAGCCTGCCCTTAGCTTTTCCTCTCTTAGGAAAGAATTTCCACATTTGTACCTATTTTAAGAAGTGTCCAACTAAGTCAAATACTTATTCTCCCACATCAGACTCACCCTGTAAAACATGTAAGCAAATACTTTTAGCTTACCATTTGTTGACTAGATGATGACTTTTAAGTACAATTGACCCTTGAATAACTCAGGGGTTAGGGGTGCTGATTTTCATGACTCACCAAAACTCAACTATGAATGACCTACTGTTGACCAGAAGCCTTACTGATAACTGTAAACAGAGGGTTAACACATATTTTCTCTGTTTCATGTATTATATACCAGATTCTTACAATAAGGTAAGCTAGAGAAAAGAAAGTGTTATTGGATAATCATAAGGAAGAGAAAATTTATTTACTATTCATTAAGTAGAAGTGAATCATCATAAAATTCTTCATCCTTATCATCTTCATGTTGAATAGGTTAAGCAGGAGGAGGAAGAGGAGGGGTTGGTCTTGCTGTCTCAGGGGTGGCAGAGACAGAACAAAATCTGCATATAAGTGGACATGCACAGTTTAACCCTATGTTGCTAAGAGCCAGCTGTGTTCACAGAGCACTGAGGAAACTAACAAGGAAAATATAAAACATTTGTTTCACCTTGAAAGAACCGTAAACCTGATGAGGAAGAAGAGACTCATTTAAACATCCAAGTTAGATATTTACAGTCAATGAAACTGGAAGGGCTGGTAGAGACGGCCTAGTTTAACCTCCATATTAACTGTGGCTTAGGGAGATGAGCTGACTTCCTGATTTTTAATGTAGTTCTTGTGTTCATTTAACAAATACATTTGAGTGCCTACTGTGCATCAGATATGGATGTGATCCTAAATAAGATCACAAGTTCCCTGCTTAAGTCAGCTAACAGAGCCTAGAACTGATAGACAAGTCACCAGGCAAATTAACAAAAGGAATAGGGGTTGTAAAGAAATCTGTGGGAAGAGCACCTAACTTTGCCCCAAGGGTATAGAAGAGCACAGTCCAATAAAACTATAACATGAACCCCATATGTTATTTTAAATTTTCTGGTAGCCATATTTTAAAAACAAAAACAAACTGAATTTTTCTTTTAATATGTTTTGCTTAACCCAGTGTGTCTAAAATATTATTTCAATATGTAATCAATTTATTAAAAATATTGAGACTTTTTATATTTTTTCTTCCTACTAAGCCTTGGAAATCTGTTGTATATTTCAGATTTACAGCACATCTCAATTCATACTTGCCACATTTCCAGTGTTCAGTAACTACCTGTGATGAGTGGCTACCATATTGAGCAGAGCAAACTGATAGGAAGTTTCTTGGAGGATGAACAATTAAACCAGAATAATAAGTTGTTAGTTGGCAGAATTAATGGAGAAGGGAGAGTTGGAGAAGTCTTCTAGGCCTGAGAGACCAGCAAACTGAAACACTCTAAGGTTAAAGAAGGCAGTATCTTGGAGAAAATGCATGGAATTCATTGTGGCCTCTCTTGAAGAACAGGGTGGCCATTTATAAAGATGAGGAAGTTAGGCAGAGGAGTAGGTTTGGGGGAATGAACATGAGTTCAGTTTTGGATGTGTTGAATTTAAGATGTCTACAGACAACCAAGTGGAGGTGTAAGATGGTAAAAACTATAGGAATTCAGAGGTCCCACTGTGAATTGGGCTATAGCACAGAAGCTTCATAAGGGAGGTCAGCATTTTAAAAGATGGGTAGCCAATGTCATTTACTCTAGAGGGGCTGAAGGCTATATTGGGTTGGAGTTCTCAGTTTTTGCCATTCAACATGGAGAAACAGAGACAACAAAGTTAAGTATTAAAATCATCAAAAGTTTATGGATCCCAATTTAGCCTGTATCTATCATTCATACCTCATCGTCTTCTATAAACAAAGTAGGAGTTCTTGTTATAGTTTCTTGTTATGCTAGAATAGCATTTGGATATAGAATGCAGATCTTTTATTAGTTTATTATATTCTAATCCTTCATGAAATCAAGGTTCATTTTGTGTGCTTTAGGGGAATTTTATAAATTTTAGGCTGTTATTAGGAAAGATCATTCATCAAATGCAGAAGTTTTACTGTATAATTTTGTGAACCCATGGTGAAGTCAAGTAAATTAATTTTAACCATCACACTTATTAGTCATTTTTATCCAAATTGTTTCTAAGTTTTTAAAACACCCTCTAAATTTATGTACAAACTTCTGATATAGAATCTAGGTATGGAAAAAATTAAAAATTTTAATTTTTTTTTTTTTACTGGGGGAAATCAAATGAAAGACAATGCTATATCCATAAGTATTAACTTTAAATAAATTTAACATTTCTTCTGTGAAGTTAACAACTAGTAGAACATGTACAGGCTTACGGGACTCACTAATGCAAAAGAATGGAATTTGTAGGGCTGGTATAATCATAGTAAGTGAATGAAATGCTGAGCATTAGAATATACAATGGATGAATATGATCATCCATTGTAAAGGAAAGGATTTGATTTAGTCTCCCTTCTAGAGGTAATGACAGAAGATATATCTTTTTATTCCATTCTTTAAAAGTTACAAATATAAAGGAGGATATTTTTAAAGAAAGAAAAAAATTAATTGCTTACAAAATGCAATTACTGCCTCTTTTTCCTGCTGGGTCTTTAGAGTCCAGCTAAGACTGTAAAATACCAGATGAATGGGTTTGCTGGAGCAGAAGGAGAAATACATAGCCCATAAACCAGCATGCCAATGGCTGTGCCATTGGGTTGTATACATTGGAAAGGGCAGAGACTGTGCTCTTTATCTCTGCAGCAGCTTGGAAGTAAAGATTCACCAAGGATTGGTTGTGCTAATATCAAGTATTTTATGGCTGCAATTCATTATGGAGCCTCTTGCAAAATCCCTGTCAAACAAAATGGCTGTCACAGCCACTTTTGTTTTGCTGCCAAAAGGACCATTTGGTTTCCGCTCATTTAGTTACAGGTATAATCAGATGTTTGCTTATTGCTCTCAGTAATTTCACCGTCCTCAATATGATGACTTCAGTTATGCCCTAGAAAAACCTCTAGAGTTCAGTTTGATTCAACCCTGTTTATTGAACTCCAAGTTTAGACAAATCCCTATACTGGTGGCACATGACTTAACTCAAATGAGTAAGGAGGCTCAGAACCTCATAAGATAACTAGTATAACTTATAACACAGTAAATGAAGCCACATGGAGTTGTGCAAATGGTGACCCTGGAGATCAATCAGTCAGTCAATTAATTTCTCTACCTACCTATGTATGTATCTATAGTTGACTGTAATATAAGATGCAATTGAAGTGCTGTGAGGCAGGTACTTACTACTCGACAGCAGAGGTTGGCAAACTTCTGTAAAGGTCCAGATGGTAAATATTTTAGGCTTTGCAAGCCATATGATCTCTGTCACACTGCTCAATTCTGCTGTTTTTGTGTGAAAGCAGCCATAGATGATACTTAAACAAGTGGACACTGGGCCAAGGCCGCCGGATATAGTTTGCTGGGCACTGATGTGGAGAGTGGAGGGAGGAGATGCCATTATTGGATGTGAGAGTCAAGCCTTTGTGAGGGAAGTAGTACAAGAAATGGTTCTAACAGGATGTGTAATATTTCCGTAGGAATAGCTATTTTCAATCTAGTTTATTCTTGGTTGTTCTCAAATTATTGTGTGTATAATAGTTTTCTGTCATCAACTTTTATACATGTTCTTCAGATAGTGGGGGCAAGTGATCATTTTGCATTCCTACTGAGTTTAGATGAGTTCCAAGATATGACATAGGCTCAATGAATCTTTTTGGAGAAGAATAAGGTAGGGGCTTCAATGGAAGTTTCCCAGAGGTTTCTATCTGATTTGCTAAAGAACCAAAGATTAAGGACAAGCCATGTCTTTTGTATTGTATGTGGAGTTGTGGATGCTGATAGACCTTAAATAAATGCTTAACCCAGGAGTCTGCACAGAGAAGGGAATCCTAGACTACAAGGGAGGCTCTCTGTTAATGTTAGAAGGAAATAAATTAGAGCTTCATTTAATTGGTGGTCACCATGCTTGTGTATAAAAATCTGAGATCAAGACCAGGAGTTTGAGACCAGCCTGGCCAACATTGCAAAACCCCATCTCTACTAAAAATACAAAAATTAGCCAGGCATGGTGGCATGCACCTGTAATCCTGTAATCCCAGCTACTTAGGAGACTGAGGCATAAGAATCGCTTGAACTCAAGAGGTGGAGGTTGCAGTGAACCAAGATGGCACCACTGCACTCCAACCTGGGTAGCAGAGGAAGATTCTCTCTCAAAATAAAAAAAAAAAAATCTGAGATGACTATTGATGTGAAGTGCAGGTTTTGTTCAGGAGATATATTTATATATTTTGTTTTGTGTTGCTATCTATTGTCAAACCAATGCTCATTAACTCTTTTGCCTTGACCTGGGTCTCCCAAGATCAGTATCAGGTAATGAATGGGTGCCAACTTCCATCTTGGCAAATCCCTGCCAGGACAGGGGGCTCCAGGTTGAAATCTCCAGCAGGGATAGTTAACATTAGTTAACATCCTGTTTCAGGAATGTGTAAGGGGCTGGCAGAGATTTGCCAGGATGGAAGTCAGCATCCACTCCTTACCTGACACTGACCTTGGGAGACTATGCTCAGACTGTGCTCCCTGAGCCAGCAGCTTCAACACCACCTGGGAGCCCATTAAAAATGCTGAATCCTGAGCCCCACTGTAGGCCTACAGAAACAGAACCTGCATTTTAACAACATGCTCGGGTGATTCTTATGCATGCTAAAGTTGGAGAGGCCCTGCTATAAGGGGCACTTTTCATTATGAAAGGCTTTTCTGCACTTTTCTAATAAATGTAACTGCTAGCTGCTAAAAGCTCCTTCCTGGAAACATTCACACTTGCAGACACATTATCATTGTCAGCTGGAGGAGAAGATTTTGAGAACTTGTCCAATAAAAACTTAGCACGTCATACATGGTTACAATATAGCTCTTTCCCACAACTTGTAACTCCGTGCTCTAATAAATGTCTTCCTTACTGTGGAAATCATTATTCCATGATATAGAAATATTGAGAGCTTATTGTCTTCCTAGTGTTTTCAGCTCATTTTCTCTCTATAACACATCTTAGGAAAATATATGATGGTGTTTGTCCTGATTCATAAAATGATTATGTTTGGACAGAAAAAGGTAGCAGGGCTCACTTGAGCCTATTATGTGGGTTAGGGCAAGGCATTTCTGGATCTTTCTCTGTGTTCAGTCATAACATGCCTATCATTGGAGTAGATGGATTGAAAAACTATCAATGAACTCCAAATGGAAGCTAAGAAAGATGGATGAAAACTAAGAAACCCTAATATGGTTACTAACAGCATCACTTACCTTGCTATAGTTTTTGTGTTATAAATGTCATAATAAATATAATTGTTCTCTAAATTGTTATGGAAATATGAGACCAGAATGGGAAAGTATGAAAGTTATAAAAGAATGTGGGCCTTCTCTTTCACCTCCAGAGTTTGAGGTAAGCACTAGCTCTTAGAGATTTTCTAAAGACATAAACCATAAATCTGTTTTCCATGTATGCAGCAAGGAGGCATGATGGTCATATTTTCAGCTCATACTCAACACCACCTCTTCCTCTCTCTCTACTTTGTATTAGGTTGTTCATTCCTTTCATGGCGGGGACTTGTCATCTGTGTCTGTCACAGTTCTACTCATAAAATTGTACTCAATAAAAGGGTTTCTGTATGAAAAAAACAAAAAATAAATAAGTGCAGAGTGATATTGGATGGGAAGTATCTGCAAATTGGCTTCCATCACTACCGGAAAGTCCCCACATTATCCTTATTTATATCTTTTCTCCCTACAATGTTTGCAGTTGTTTACAGACAAAAGAAAGAAGAGAAGGAGAAAGAGAAGGAAATAGAGAAAGAGAAAGAGTAGGGAATGACAGATATCTATTTTCAAGTGTATACATTTGTATCCCCTATGAGGCTTGGTGTACTTTCTATTCTTACACATTTTTGATGACCTTGGAGATATACAGATATTGAGAAATCTAGTGAAATGATATATTTTCCTTTAACATCTAAGCTGAGAGTATTAAAAAGAATCATTTCAATTTCTACACTTAACTTCAAGTACACATTTGTTCCTTCTATATTAATAGTTTCAGAAAATTATGGGACACCATGGAACTGCATAATGAATTCAGGGTTGGGATGGGGAGAGACAACAGTCAGGTAAATAAATGCAGGAACAAAGCTGTGGATCTCTTCATTATACAACTCTAAATGAAAAGCCGCCAGAAATCTTCCTAGAATTAGATAAAAATAAAGTACACTATGTTTATGTGTTTTGTTTATATTATAAATAACCCATTAAAAATATTGCAAATGCACTCTAACTCTGGGGAAGGAAGCCAGAGAACACATTTTAGCACCAGTGCATTTAGGTGTGCCTAAGTGGGCTGTAACTTTCCATCTTACCTTCTTAATTATATCAGCAGGTTTACTACAAACACCTGTTCTTTAGGGGTTCTAATTCAGTAGTAAAGAAAGGGTCTCCAGCAGACACTGAGATAGCAAGCCAAACTCAAACATGTTTTTGATAGAAAATGGGCAATTTAGCTTGGAAAACGACCAGCCTTTGGTAGTTTAAAAAATGTGAGTAAGGCTAAAACAATGGTGGATGTTATTAGACATCATACCTTAGCTTGATAGTAAAGCTGTCTTACAACATCACATTTGCAAACCTTTTAAATATCAGCTTGTGATGCTGTTTCCACAAGCCCCAAAGAATCTTGATTTGAATTTTGGAAAGCAGCCACTAGAGTGAGTTTTTCCATTATTGTTTTGGACTGCCAGCATATTGCATATTTGAAATACCATTCATCCAAATAGTGGCCCTATTTACAAGACAAGATCAATGGTTCAGAGATGTAAAACTCCCCATAAATATTTAGGTATGTAATGTGTTGAACTATAATGTTCTATCTTTGGGTCAAATGCTATGGAAAATAGAAATTTTTTTTTTTTCATTTTCCCTGAGTGGTGAACTGTTACTTCGGTGAAAAAAAAGTTTTGCACAATTTGTGTATCAGAGTCTCTTCCAGTCCTGTTGAAGATTATGGTCTGTGAGAAAGAAACCTGGTTAGTCAACAAAGGTGAACATTTTGGAGCTTGAAGGGACTTCTGACATCATGTAGTCTAGCCCCTTCATTCTAAAAATAAGAAAATAGAAGGGCAGAAAAATAAATGATTTTCTCAAGGTGACACTATAAATTAGAGGTTAGCAAACCATGGCTCGAAGGCCACATATGGACTTGTTTTTGTAAATGAAGTTTTGTTGGAACACAGCCACGTCCATTAGTTTCCATATTGTCTATGGCTACTTTTGATACAATAATGGAGTTGAATAGTTGGTACAAAGAGCCTATGACTCATGAATCTGAAAATATTTACTATCTGGCTGTTTACAGAAATTTGCTGATCCCTGCTATCAATGGTAGACTTAGAACTTAGCCTCCTCAGAATAGTTTTTAGGAATTATTTTGGTTTTCTTACTCAGAAAAAAGTTAAGAACTTAATGGAATGGGAGATAACTATTAAATAGATATACTTCTAGGATTCTAAAAGTTTTTAGGCAAAGTCAAGAAGATTAAGTAAACTACAGTCTAGACAAATAGTTTATATGTTAACCCATAAAAATTCAAAAATAATTAAAATACATATGCATGTCCCCCAAAAACAGTGAGAATCTAGTCTTCACAATGAATAGCTAAATCGGAAAATGTTTGAATATTTCATATACATGTTCAAGGGAAGCCAGTTGGATTTGGCTAAGCTTAGTGAGTAGCAGTATTAGGTGATCCATAAAAATTCAAAAATAATTAAAATACATATGCATGTCCCCCAAAAACAGTGAGAATCTAGTCTTCACAATGAATAGCTAAATCGGAAAATGTTTGAATCTTTCATATACATGTTCAAGGGAAGCCAGTTGGATTTGGCTAAGCTTAGTGAGTAGCAGTATTAGGTTATGAGTCATCCATAAATAAGTGACATGTGAAGATGAATGTTATCTCTTAAAATGATGAGTGTTTGCAAAAGTGTTTTAACAACACATTTGAAAATTAGATTAGGCCATTTGGCAGATTCAACAATGCTGTGTTTCATTAACTCTGTAATCACTGTCAAGTTCTATGACATGATGCATTTGGTGGGTCCTGAGAGCAATATACAGGTTCCATATTACAGCTAAAGGCAATAGACTTGGTCCTAAATGAAGCAGGAAAAAGCATTTAACGACTGGTATGGGTTAAATAGTTGTCTGTGTGGGATAATTTGAGGAATGTAAGGAAGATTTCCTTCTCTCCTGAATTTCCCAGCATGAAACTCCCGAGAAGTTTCAATTAAAACTCAGGATTCAGGGGACAACACAGAGCCAGGACAACGTCCAGGTTGGGTGAGCCATGATGCCTGCCTTCCTCAACAATGTTATAAGTCCCATAAGTGTCCAGGAAAGCAAGCACCCTATCTGCTTGTCACAGCTCTAGTCCTACAAAAGGACTGACACAAGAGTCCTCAATGAAACGTTTTGAGCGAGTGAATGAGCAAATGTAATGTCATGAGGGCACTGGATGCTTGAAACAGAGAAATAGAGCTCTCAGACTACATTCTATTCCACACAGCAGAACTGTGTAGTATAGGGTTGCTATATCCAGTACGAGACTGACCACAGAACCTTGCAAAATTTACCTCTCATAGTTCTGGGGCCAAACTCACCCTTTTATAACAAACCACTCCCACAATAACAGCATGAATTCATTCATGAGGGTGGAGTCCTCATGACCTAATCATGTCTTAAAGGTCCCACCACCTCCCAATACCACGGGATTGGGGATCAAGTTTCCAACATGTGAACTTTGGGAGACACACTCAAACCATTGTAGATGCTAGGCTAGAAGAAAAAAGTCTAAGTTAGGTGATCATTGGTGTTTATTTTACATGTCAATAACTCTGGTTTTGTCTATTCTGTTCACTGATGCATTCCAAGCACCTAGAATGGCGTGTGATACAAACTAAGCACTCAATCAATATTTGTTATATGCATTAAAGAATGTGTGCAAGTAATAATGATAGCAGCTTTTGATCACCTATGTCATACAGTCCTTACAGCAATTCAACAGGATGATTGGTATTAGTCCTAGTTTTCAGAAGAGAAAGCTGATGTTTGGACAGGGATAAGGAACCTGGTTAAGCCCACACAGATGCTATGAGGTGGCATCAGTGTTCAAATGCAGCTTTGTCTGAACCTAGACTCTGTGATTTGGCATTTTTTTCTGCTTTATTCTTCCCTGATTTTACACAAATAGTAGCAGGTTGTACATCTTTCTGCATATTGACTTTTTTATTTTAATGTATCTTCAGAGTCTTCCCAAATCAGTACATAAAGAATTTCCTCATTTCTTCTTTTTACAGCTGCATAGTATTCCTTTGTGTCTTTGTGCCATGTTTTATTTAATCTATCCTATACTGATGGACACTTAGGTCAAAGTATATGCTCACTTTCAGTTTGAATAGAGGTTGCTAAATTGCCCTCTATCAGGGGTTGTCAAAATGCACTCTGGGCAATATATGGCAAAGCGTTTCCCTACAGCCACACCAGCACTGTATGTTTTCACACCTTCAGTACTTCCTTTCTACAATTTCTCCAGTGATTCCACCAAGAATCCACGTGGAATCATAACTGTTTTCTAGTTTCATTTGTTTAAAATAAAATCTTAAGTACGAAAGTAATATATGTTCACTACAGAAAATAAAAATACACAAAATTCAAATGCACAGTATAAAATACACAAAATTTAAATATGCAAGAATGTAAAAACCCACCTCAATCTCACAACCCAGAGATAACCACAGTGTACCCATTCTTCCAGACTGTTTTTCTTTGCCTATGCACACAGATTTTTTTACAAGGTGGATCACATGGTGCACACCCTTTTTGTAACCAACTTTGTTCATTTAACTACATCCTATGGCAGTCAGTCTTCATCTACAACTTTGGTTTAATGTCTGAATGGTATTCCATTATTGGATGAGCTGATGTAGTAGCAGACAACCCCTCTTGTCGAGCTGTTCTAAGGATTAAAAAGAAAGAATCTGTGAAAGTGCCCAGAACAGTACCTATCTGACAGCAGTTATTAAACAAATGGCATTTCAACACACATGTACTCTTGCCCACTCAAAGGCAGAGAACTACAATTTTAATCCTAACATCCTGTGCCAGTATCATCATGTAGCTTGGATTCATTTATTAATTCAATTCCCATTTGAACACCTATCATGTGCCTGGCACTAGTCTGAGTAATACTGATAGAAAGGTAAGGACATTGTCCATCCCCTCAAGGGGGAGTGCCCAGCCTACCACCTGGAATCATATGCTTGGAAAGCATAATAACAGCTACAAACTCCTGAACAGATACAACAGCATTCTAGCAGAAGGAGCTCAAGACTTGACCTGTCGACGGTCAAGCTCTGTAGTGCCTCTCTGAGCAATGAATCTTAGCCATTCTACATGCTATCTCCTCAACAGTATCATGCTATTATATTGTCCTTATAACTGTCCTTCCACATTTACAGAGTTGGAGAATTCAGTGAACTAAGAGATGCAAATACACAGTACAAAATTCAAATGTCCAATTCGAGGCGGGGCTGCATCTAACTTTAATGGCAACCCTAGCATGTGATGTTTGGCGACTCTATAGATACATGGCCTCAGACCTTGAAGACATCTGGATTCTGTCACTGGATTGTTCACAAAGTGAGGCTGAATTTTGTATGTAGAAACTTGTGGAAGAAGACCAGTTAACCCATATTTAATTATCCTAGTAATTCTCCCTGATACCTAATTAAGAAACATAACTAACTCAGCAAGCTGTGAGAGGCTTGTGCTGAAACTCATAGATGTATAACTACATAATTAATTTTATTGTGTGGGTTGGTAAATCATGTAATGAATCAGATGAAAATAGTCAGAAAAGTATTTAAATTTGGTTGTTAAAATATACAGTCAAATGTCTTTTACCATAGTGAAACTCTTGATTAATAATACATTTCTTCTTGATTAAAATGATTTTGTAATGAATATATTTTTGAGTATCTGCTTTCATGAGGCTTGGCATTAATATTTAAAGTAGTTTTTAACTGCCTGCTTTTACCCCTTTACTATATTTTCCTGTCCTCCTTGTCATAACAAAAGTGACATCTTAAAAATAGTTGGTGGGATGATTTTTACTTCTATCTATGGGGCTTTGAAGTTATTTTCAGACTGTTAATGTAGCTTTCCTCACAGGTACCTGTGCCAAAACCTGCTAATAAGGAACAGTAGAATGAAAAGCTGTTACCTGTTGTATGAGATCAAAATACTTTGACTACTGTACTGAAGCTTGATTTAATGGAGAAAGTTATGTTCTGAGGGAGAAGAGAAAGCAGCCTAATTCAGGACATATCTGTGTGTCTACAGCACAAATAAATGGAAAGAAAAGACCTGGCTAGCCAGTTCCTTACTGATTCATGGGGGCAAGAAACTGTACAGGACAGTTTCTCCCTGAGAGTCATGCCAGGGACCCTCTACTAACCCCAATGGGACATATCAAGCTGGGCACAAAAGAAACATGGCTGTCTTCAAAACTTGGAGCTTGTTAAATTCATCTAGAACCATCTATTATCATTGATTTTCCTCACACCTCTCCACTTCCTTACCTTAACCCACATTGCATGTAAACCCGAAACATACCTTGAATACCATCTGCTTGCAAATGTAAAATACTATCTTAGGATACCTTGAGGTATCTGTAGGGTTTGGGGTTCTATAATCCAACCACCATTTACAGCAAGCTAAACGAGAATGCTATACAACCTTGGGTTAGTCTGAAAATAATCTTTGTGACTCCAAAGAGATAAGAATGGTAAAATTCTGGATCGTGTTTTATTTTGTTAGACGTGTACACTCTCATGCAATGTCACTGATGCATGACCGAATGCATAGAGCTTTAGCTTTGGTTTTCCCATATCTGAAATGAAGATAATGCATTCCTCAACACCAAGTCTCAAAGGATGCAGCTTAATCCTGGTTACCTGTCCAAAATATGACCAGATACATAAGAAAGCTGATAAGTTGTTATCACACTTATTTGTGGCATGTTGTAAGTAACATAGAGTTTGGAGCAGGAAGCCTCAGGTCTCAGTTCTGGGTATTCTTCTAACAGGTTGTGTAACCCCAGCAGGAGTTTGGCCTAGGGTGAGTTTGGGGCGGGCTCTAGTCTCCTCCCCCCATTTCCATGCCTAATACTATTGATATAAGACACAGTGCCTGCCGAAGGATGCAGCCTCTCTTTAAAGTAGATTGCTGTCCCTATTAGGCTAGTTATACACTCTTTCTGTGTCTCAGTTTCTTCATCTTTGAAAGGGAAATAATAATGCAGGCACCTGTTGCATGCTGAGGCAGGCCTGTGAGTATCCTAAGCAGTTATATCCTTAGAAATGCTCCATGCTACTCTTATTACTATGACCATTACTGCTTACAACACAATGTACCATTTGATGAGACTATTATAAATGGGTTAAGCATTGTACTTTAGGGCTTTATGTATCTCATTTATCTGCATAACATTGCTGTGAGCTAATTGTTATTGTTTCCATTTTACACATAAAACTAAAACCCAGAAAAGCCAACCCATTAAGTGGCAAACCTGGGATTTGAACTCTTTCCCTCTGATATAAAGATATGTTGTATTTATCACTATTAGACTGTAAGCAGAAACCTTGAGAATGCTTGGTTTTATGTTTTATTCAACTAAAGTGTATTGAAAACCTACTATATACAAGATACTATGCTAGGAATTGTGCATTAATTACATTATCTTCTTATAACAGTCCTATGAGCTAAGCAGGGTTTTTTCATCTTGGCTTTATTGCCGTTTTGGCCAGATAATTCTATCTTTTGAGGGGAGGTCCTGTGTATTGTAGGATGTTTAGCAATATACCTAGTCTCCTCCTCCCCTCAGTTGTGACCACCCAAAATCTCCAGATATTGCTAAGTATCCCTTGGGGGCAAAATCACTCTGAATGAAAAACAGGGAGTTAAAATAATTCTACTTTACAGGTGATGAAAATAAGGTACAGAGAGTTTAGAGTAAATTGTACAGGGTCACAAATCTACTAAGTGGCAGAATTTGAATCTGGCTCAGGACCTTGGAACCTGACCTCACATTCCTTCTCCCCTGTGGCATCCCTTCATCTGACACTGCCATGTTTCTAAGGAAACTCAAATACCAAAGAGGCCTTCAGGTGTCTCCTGAAAGCCTGACTTCTCCTAGGGTGAGCTGGCCATCAAGATTTTGTCCAGGACTTAGAGGCATGCACACAGGAGGAAACCATGGGTTGCTTCCACTAATGGTTGCAATACAAATAGTTCCACAACTTTGTCTGTACCATTCATAGCTGCTCTCATTTCCTATCAAGTATGAACATATTTTTTTTTTTGTCCAGGAAGGTTTCAATCTGTTGCAAACAATAGATGGGTAAAGCACAAAGTTGCAAACCAGTTCAGTCAGTCGCTGGGAGTTACTGAAGTGACTTAAATAGCCCTACCAATGTAGGTCGCTATTTTTAAGGCTGAGCTAAGTGTTTGAAAGTGGTTCACACAGCCATGCTCTCAGATAGAAGTCTCAGATAGAAGGACATCAGAATTGCAAGAACTCCCAAGGCCTTGCCTGAGACCAGTGGAAATGGACACTGTGCACCCAGGATCACACAGCTGGGATTTCTGGTTAAAAAAAAAAAAAAAAAAAAAAACTTTGATGTTTCCTTCTGCCTTGACAATGGCTGAACTCATCACCTTCTGATATTCTGGGAAGGTGTGACTGCTTGGTTAAGCCCCTTCTTGCCCTGCTATTGCCAGAATGGAGAAGAATAGATGACTGAGCCTTTCACTGTTTTTCTGTTCTGAGGATGGATTAAAGTCATTTATACTTGCACAACCATCCAAAGTCCTATAGTATAGTTATTTAGCAAAGACTTTATAGCACATACTGAGTGCTTTACAAAACCTACTTAATATTCTCCCAATGGGTCCTATTGTCATCATTTTACCAAGGAGTAACTGGAATTGAGGGGGTTAGGGAGATGAAGCAACTTGTTCAAGGTCGTGGAAAATAAACAGCAGAGCCTGGATTGAAGAGTCTGGTTCTAACCCAATGTTTCTCAAACTTGAGTGGGCATCAGCATTGTGTGGAAGCTTGTTAAACACAGATTGCTGGGTCACCCCCATCACCCCAGAGTTTTGGATTCAGGTCTTGGGTGGTGCCCCAAAATTTACATCTCAAATTCCCAGGTGAAGCCGCTATTGCTGGTCCTGGGACTATACTTCTCAAACTCTCTGCTCCAGCATATCTGCTCTTGATCACCACACCCTTTCTCTCCTACCTTGTCAGCTAATTAAAAAAAAAAAAAAAAAGGAGAGTTACTTGGAGCAGTGGGTCGCAACTTTGGCTGACCTGGGTAGTATAAAATACCAACGCCTAGGCCCTATCCCCAGATATTCAGACTCAATGGCTTGGCTTGGCTTGGCTTTGGTTCCAAGCATCTGTAGTTTACAAGTTCCTCCACGGGGGATTCCAATGTGCAGTAAGGCATCACATTGGAAACCACTGATTTGGGTGATGCCTCACAAACTTTCCAGGGTTTGTAAATTACATGGGGATCTCAAGAAAATGCAGATTCTGCATTTTTAACAAACCATGAGGTAGTACCCATGCTACCAGATCTCAGCCTAAGCTTGGGGTAGCAAAAACTAGTATTTCCCAAACCCATGATTGCCAGTTAAAAAATACAGAATGCCTCCTTCAATTTAAATTTTCAATAAATAATAACATTACTTTTTGGTATAAGTATATCCTATATATTTCAATAAAATTATACTAACATTTATACTAAAGATTATTCATGGTTTATTTGAAATTCAATTTAAGTGGGTATTTTTGTTTGGCTTTGCTTTTTTGCTAAATCTGGCAACCTTACCTGAAGACAAGAATCATCTGAATTACTTGTTTCGATGTATTTATGCCTATTCATGGATTTCTTATTCTATTCCAGACCTGCTGAATCATAATCATCATTTCTGGGACCTGGTAATCTGTATATTTAGCAAGTGCTGCCAGGTGCTTCTTTTCAGCTCAATTTGGGAAGTACATAAAACCCTGGATTATGACTGCCTGAAATCCTCATACTGGCCGTTGTCAGGGCTGGACTTGTAGTCATCACACTGCATAGGAACCAGAGCCAAATCCCTCTGCAATTACGAACTGTGTCGTTAACTTTTCTCAAGGATTTTATGGATAAATACTTACAAAGGGTGTTTTTTTTTTTTCCACTTGCACTTTTAATTTGCTAAATCATACTAAGGCCTTTCAGATCCATGTATTTTTTTGTCAACACTTAACAGACATGTAGCCATGTTTGATCTTAATTATTCAATTATTTGTTTTGTATCAGGGGATGCTCCTTCAGCTAGATTCACTTGATTCACATTTGTAGAGTTTTCCAGTATTGACACTTCATTTGGTATTTTATGACAAGAGGCTTTATTTGAAAATATTTTGCTAAATGGTTGTTAGCTGCTTCCTGAACATACTGTACAGGACAACATAGTTTATAATAAAATTCAGGCTTCCTCCAACTTGTTATTATAATGCTGTATTTTACATGTAAATTATATTAGGAAGCCTGTGTCTTTCCTTTAGTGATTAAGATTTCATGGAGGGGAAAAAGAATGGAAAGAAAAGGAAGAGGAAGAGGAAGAGGAAAAGGAAAGGAAAGGAAAGGAAAGGAAAGGAAAGGAAAGGAAAGGAAAGGAA
>NC_045456.1:11142436-11147730 GCF_002776525.5 Piliocolobus tephrosceles | reverse complement strand
AAAGGAAAGGAAAGGAAAGGAAAGGAAAGGAAAGGAAAGGAAAGGAAGTTTGTTTTTAATAAGCCTCCTCTGGGGAAGATAAACTTTCTGATACCGTACATAACTAACTGTGTAAGCCAGAATAAATTGTTGCATTCTCTACACAGGCCTCCTTTCACTCACAAGGATATTCTTTGTGCCATCTCTAACTGTATTATTGCTTTTGGAAACATTTTTAATAATAGAATAGACTGTGTTCATACCTGTAAGAACTTGTTTTCTTGATACCACCTTAGAAAGCATTCCAAATGCATTCTCTACTAGTGTAGAGAAATTGGTGGGGTTTTTTGGGGGGTTTTTTGTGTGTGTGTTTTTTTTTTAAATAGTACCTCAGGGTAGCAAATTCATGTGTTCTCTCACTGCAGGGAAGCAGCACATTTAAAAAAACAAAAACAAAAACAAAAAAACAAGAGCAAAACAAAACAAAAACCACCAGAAGAAATTGCCACTGCTGACTTTTGCACAAAGAAGAGGAACAAAATGCTTCCCATGTCTTTTAGTAGTCAATGGGCCACAAATAATCCTATGGTGGCATTCTATATTTACCAGACCAGTATTAAATTTGTGAACACTTTTTCCAACAAAAACAAACTGTTCCTACATCCTTTATAAAGGCTGTAGGAAAACGGAAAGGAAGTTAAGGAAAAGGAATGGAGGTGGTTAAAATTATGCAAAATAGTTCATCTGCGGAAAACATGCAGGAAATAGGCTTGTTTCACTTGAGAGGTGCTGGAAGGGCTGGACTGGGCTGGGCTGGAGAGGGATGAGTTGCCCAATATCCTGGGGAATTGAAAGTCTGAAAGGCCGAGACCCCTGCTTTGGATGTTTGCTGCGGGAGAGCCACCACATGAGGTTGTTTAGGGTGCACCTAGTGCGAGAGTTCCCAGCTGTGTTAGCCCGTGCCACACTCACTAGCCTGAGCTGGCACCAGGCTGGGGGAAGGGTGCCTGCTCTGTGGTCATCTGACCGCAGGGGGCGCTGTTTCCTCTTTGCAAAGGGCTCACGGGTAGCTGAGACTGTGAGTTCCTGAAAGCATCATCACTGCTCCCTGCCACCAGCTTCGGTGGTGCCAGCCTGGGATTTGGAACCACCCAAAGGCTTTTACAGGCTATGCAGTGAGTAACTTCATCTGGAGTGAAAGGACCAAGTGATGAGGGATGTTGAGCCATCCTAAAATGGCATCGTTTACTTCCTTCCAAAGTATGGTTAAGGTCTGAGGAAGTCTTGGGCATTCATGAGGACAAGGAGGAATTTCTGCAGGTCCTGGACTGAGGAGGCTTAGCCAGGATTCAGTGAGGCTTCGGAAACTGGGCTCAGGCCTCTGGTTAGACTGTGACTACAAGGCTGCCCATTGCTATTGCTTGTCACGTGGAGTTACTTCCTCTTTCTTCTTGATCTTGGAAAGGCAGGCACTTAGAAAATTCTCCAGAACCTACCCTTTCATTTTGCTGCTGAATTGAATTTAAGTTGTAAACTAGAAATTGTAAAAGATAATGTGTCGATTTTTGTTGCAACTTAAATTGGGGGTTTGCCCAATTTAAGAGGAGCAAGTCACATTCTCCTTTCAGAGTTTGTCTCAGAAGGAATGTTCAGGAGTCAGGTGTAATGATGCTTTTTTTTTTTTTTTCTTTTCCAGCCACAGGACGAAGTCTTCAGGCTGGCCACCTCCCTCAGGACCCTGGGGCTTGAACCAGGTGCCCCCCTATGGATGGGAGATGACGGCAAACCGAGATGGGCGAGACTACTTCATCAAGTAGGTTCAACAGATGGCATGAACAATAGGACCCTTGGCCAATGGACTTCTTTATCTTTATGAGAATGAACATACTTAAATTAGGTACTCATAGGCATTTGGAGGCCATGACTAAAGCAGCTGGATCTCCTAAACCAGCTGCTTATATTTCTATATATTTCTATATTTATTTCTATACACTTGTATTTCTATATATTGTGATGTTGGGTTGCTTCATTCTTGGACAGGCACCATCTTCGAGTGACAATTCACTGTGTAGCATGGTAAGCCTGACTCAGAGCAAAAGTTACCACCGTTCAATATTAGGCCAAGTTGTATTCATTGTCTGAGACTAACAACCAAAGTTGGACATGCAAGAATTTCATTTACAAGGTTTTTTAGGAGTGGTCAAGACAGGAATGTTACTTTCTCATCTGTAATTTTTAAAAAATCAGCTAAAAGGATAATATACATTATCTGTTTTATTGTAAATTTCTCACACTAACATTGGCTTAAGTTTTGGATTTTTGTGGTGCTCTGCTTTTTTGTTAATTGTGGTATAGAGATAGAGAGAGATAACATGAAATTTACCATTTTAACCATTTTTAGGTGTACAATTCAGTGGCATTAAGTACATCCACAATGTTGTGCAACCATTCACTACTATCCATTTCCAGAACTTTTTCATGATACCCAAAAGAAACTTTGTACCCATTAAACAATAACTGCCAGTTCTTCCCTCCCCTTACCCCATGGTGACATCTATTCTACTTTCTGTCTCTATAAGTTTATCTGCTCTAGGGACCTCATATAAGTGAAATTATATATCTTTTTGTCTTCAACTTCTTTCACTTAGCATAACATTTTCCAGCATGTCAGAATTTTGTCCTTTTTTATTTTTCCTTTTTAATGTTCCCTTGTGTGGACATTTTGTTCATTCATTCATCTGTTAATGGACATTTGGGTTGTTTCCACCTTTTGCCTATTGTTACTAGTATTGTTATGAACACTGGTGTACAAGCATCTATTTGAGTCCCTGCTTTCACTTCTTCTGGACACGCATACCCAGGCATGGAGTTGCCGGAACATATGGAATTGCTGGGTCAAAATTAAAGTCTGTGTTTAACTTTTTGAGGAACCACCAAACTGATTTTTGGAGTGGCTGCAGAGTGGTCTTGTGTTTTTTGGGGGTTTTTTGTGTGTGTGTGAGAAGAGCATTTATATTTCTCAAAATGGCAAGGGTCCATACTGCCCTTTTTCTCCAACCTGAGCAAAATATCCTTAATTATAAGACATTCATGAAACAGATTTGAAATCAGGAAGCGTGGTTGGTTCTAGCCTGATCATAATAGAGCAGAGATTGGAGACCAGAAAAAAATTATTTCACAACCACATGCTATGTTCTTTATTCCAGCTAAGTTGATTATGGACTGATTAGTCAAACACAGGATCACCGTGAGGTGAGAGGTCATTTTTATAAAAATTATCTGCCAAGGTTGTTTCTAGGGGATTTGGTCTTTTGTACCAACCCCTGCCCACCATCACCACCACCACATACAAGTGAGGATTGTTGAAAAATAGCAACAGGGACAACACATGTGAATGTTGTGGGCAGTTTCTCAGTCTCTGAAGCCCAAATCTCTCTCCTTCCCTAGAATTGCTGCACAGGGAACAGGACTCCCATCCCTTCAGAGCACAGTTTGTTTCTGAGGTACTTGACTCCTGGGTCCATCCCAGGAAGATCCAGGATGCCCTTGAACATGACTGGAAAGTGGCCCCTTGGCTCTCCAAGGCTTTCCTAAGGATGAGCTCACAGAGATATTACCATAGAAATGGCAGTGGGAGCAGAGCCTCCCAGAAACCTCAAAGATTAGAAGAAAGGCCAATAGTTTGGCTCAAACCCCAGATTTTGAATTCATAATTTCATACCATTTGTCCAAGTCCCTTAGGCTGCTAGGAAGATGGTATTTTTTAATATTATATTGTACCATCTATTTTGTAACATGGCTATGACTGTGTGCAATTGGCTCAGTTAAGGTGACCTAGATGCTTTGACTCAAAACAATAAAAATTTGTGGCTGAAGAAATAGAGTTTTTAAAAGACATGGATTATATGGGTTTATGAAGGTATGCATCAGACTTCTCTGATTAAAACAGATGTTTCTTTTCCTCTGGTTGGATTTGGGTTCCCATACATTCCAGGTCATTCGATCAATAGGTGGAAACCCAAACCGAGGCCAACTGGTTAGAGGTTCTGGGAACGTCAGCTAGCTCTGCCTTCATGCATTACCATTACCATCACTGACATTTTTAAGAGCCAGACTGGGTGTCAGTGTAACATTTACACTGGCCTAATGCCCACTGTTAAAACATAAGAGCAAATCAGCAGCTTAATAGAGAAACCTGCACTGATTATTAAATGGCAAGTTTTAAAACCAAAGTCACCAGTGTCATTTTTCCAAATCCATGCGGTTTCATTTTACTTGAAAAGTAAGTTTCTACAGTCCTCTCAGAGAAAGTTTTAAGATGTCAAGAACAGTATTTCTTCTGAAAGTGTTTGTTCTTTATCACTAATGAGTTTTATAAATAATGACAATCATTATTTTTCTTTCCTTTTTTTTTTTTTTAACTTACTGGGTAATGTTTATTACAAAGAGGTACTCTAATTATCAGAGTTCTCGGGAGCCCAGGTTTGCAGTGTGGAATATTTCTGTACTCATTAGTTTTAGAAGTTAAAGGGACAATTTGAAAATTAATCTATGGTTAGTAATTAGCACCTTTGCATTTAATTTTTCACTCTCTTGCATATTTTTGAAAGAGAAATTTAGATTTTTTTATCTCATCTTAGTATGTAAACAATAACCCACATCAAACAATTGTTTTTGATGGAAGTACAAGTATTCTGAGTGACAGACAAAGCTATGGGAGGAAGTTGGCTTTTATGTGTTCAAAGTTAGAGTCTAACAACTAAATAATGAGATAATTCTAACATAATGAGTCTTTCAGGACATGGCCCAGGAGAGTTCAACATGTGCTCAAGTTTCATCTTTCCTCTTCCATACCCAATTTTTTAGGGTAGGGCTGGGTAACCTGTTTTCTATAGAGTTACTGATTCATGGGGTTAAATGAAGGATGCAATACACACATGCTAATATATGTTTTATAATACTGTATAGGCTGCAAACTAATGGTTCTCAACCTTGGCCACACATTGGAATACACCGAGGATCAGTAAAAAATCCTGATGCCTGGGTCTGAGGTCGAGCCTGGGAATAGTGAGTTTCAGGAGCTCCCCAGGTAATTCTCATGAACAGCTATGGTTGTTGCTGTAAAGCACTTGCAACACATGATCTCCTTTGTTTGGCTTCAACACAGACATTATTAACTTCATTTTTCTGGATGGTAAAACTGAGACTCAGCCTATGAGAAAGAAAAACTTCTGTTGATATTCTTGGAGAAATATGAAATGCAGTTTTAAGTAACAGAAAACATTGTTTAAGAAATATGATAGATGCAAATTTCA